>NC_009178.1:67500-132500 GCF_000149385.1 Cryptococcus deneoformans B-3501A
TCTTAGCCTTGCCTTCTTGCACAGCATAGGTATTCGAGTCGCCCGCCCAAGCAAAGCTCGATCCATTCCCAAACGCCTTGTTCCTCCACGCAAGGGAAGTGTAAATGATGTACTCGCCATCGCCGCAGACAGTGACGAATCGGCCGTTGGGGCTGTGTTGGAGAGATTGGGGGTAGACTTCGGTGGTGCCGAGGTCACGGAGTGGGAGGGGGACACGTTGTCCGTCTTCGAGGGGTTCACTGTCGGAGAGAGTGGAGAGGTTGGCAGTGAGGATTTCAGTGTTGCGGGCGTAAACGATTTTGCCAGAAGTGTCCATTGATACGGCGGGTTCATCTCGACCGAGCTTTGCAACAAAACGTTAAAAGAGATCAACCTACAAGAAAAGACTCACTTTGACGACAACAGCACCTTCATCGAAACCGACAGCAACTTCATTCCCGCTCTTCTTGTACGCCACACACCAAGCCCTCTCAAGCCCATAACTTAGAGTGTTCTCCAGTCGATAAGTAGCAGAGTGCCAGATCTTGACGGTCCCGTCTTCGGAACCAGAGACGATGATAGGCAGTGATGGGTGGAAGATGGCAAACGACACGTTGGCAGTGTGTGATTCGAGGGTTTGCACGCAGGATTTAGAGTGGTAATCCCAAATCTTGACAAGTCTATGGGAATGGAATGTTTTAACATAGTGCATAACAGAAACGAAGGGCAAGTAAGAAACTTACCGGTCATCACCAGTTGTCACGATATAGGGCTTATCACCGCCATGGTAGTAGTCGACATAGTTGACACCCTTTTCGTGCGCCTCGAGAGAAAAGTTGGGGACCGAGTTTCCAAGAGACCAGACCTTGACGGTATGGTCCAAACAGGCGGACGCAAATGTCTGAGGGTCCTTTGGGTTGATGGCGAGAGCCATAATGTAGTGGGTGTGCCCTTCAAAGATCTTCCCTAGGGTTTAGCTTTTTGATGCCGACGAAAGAACGATTGAACAAGAAACCCACCTGAACACATCGCCATCCCTTGTCCCAGTCCCAGCACTTGATAGTCATATCGTCACTACCAGTCAAGACCAAGCTCAACGTCGGGTGAACAGTCAGACATCTGATATAATCTGGGTGCGCCTCGAATTGGGTAATCTTCTCGCCGGTAGAGATGTTGTATACTCGGAGTTGGAAATCGTCAGAGCCAGAAACGAACCAGTTCTTTCGGGCGATATAGCGGACGCATCGGACGGGGACGTCTGTCACTTCAAAAGCCTTGACATCTGTGCCTGTCTCATAGTCCCATATCTTGACTTGACCATTACTATATAGAAGCGCATGCCAGTCAGCTTTTAAGTTCTTTCCGCCCTTTTTCTCGCTACACCCAATGCGCATGGCACCGGTGAAGGTTCAGAGACGGTATATGACTTACTATAAACCGCAGATGACATGGGGTTCTGTAGGGTGGAAGTCTACTGACTTGACCCTGTCTGATCGGGCCAGTAGTTTCCTCTGTAGGTAAGGGGGGTTAGTGGACGTGTGGGGAAGGTGATGGATCGCAGGCTGGAGGTATGTGACGTACGGTGATGTCGAGTAACATGGGCTGTGTTTGGGTGGTAAGCGAGAGCAAGGGGGCGTTGTTAGCTGGGATTGTCACTCACCATGGTTACTCAGGCAGGTGCAGGTAGGAGGAAGGACGGAAGGGGGATAAACGGGGATGTAGGAGTATGGTCGGGGGGATGTTGTAGAGATCGCCATCGCCAGCACGGCGCGTCGGGCCTGGATGAGAAGAAGACTACTTTTATTAATTAATTATTTGTTAACATGACGTGTTATTTCCTCTTAGTAGGAGCGTGCGTTAATTAGTAGTATTATAGTAAGTAAACATAAATAAGTATTACAAAAATACAAAAGGGGACCAAACGGGATCAACCTTTTGCCGTCCTCGGTCTGTTCCACCATTACGTAAAACCTTTCCAACACTCTCCGAGATTTCTCGTCCACCAATCCATTTCTTTGGAAACCGAGGCTCATTCCCTTAACTTTTCACTCAGAGGCCCATTTTCCCAATCATTCCCCCACAAAAAGTAGCCGCACTTGGCTACCATCCTAATTCCGCCATCCATGCTTCCTTCTCGAGCTACTCGTATTTTTCCTAGGACCGCCACCTCCTCGACCTCTGTCGCTCACGTTTTGACGCTTGTCCACAATGAGTATCTCCAACAGCTTGGAGCAACGACTGCTGTTCGCAGGATTAGTGGCGCACCTTCAAGAGTATTTTCAAAAGTGAGCGGCGATGCTTTCGTTTGTATGCGACTGGATGCTGACGCTATGTAGGTGTCACAAACTCTGGTGGCCAAATCTCAACCAGTACATTTATGCGCAACGTGCGCCCCTCAGCGCTGGCCGGTCGCAGCCAGAGAAGGAAGTTTGACTCAATTAGAAAATAGAGGATTATCCCAGGTGAATTGTATTTTGTTGCAGAGAAGAACTTCAATACTGATGACGAGTTAGATGATACGGTCTTCGGCACACACCCAGTCAATACGGTCGTATTCGAGTAGCGCTGTCCAACATGTCGACGACACCCATCCTTATAACTCCTTCTCTACCCCAATTTCATCTAAAGAGGCCCATACAGGTGATCAACGAGAACGTCAGAGATACAAACACTCTCAAGTTCTATCGGTGCACAACCAGTTCATCAACCCAGTCTTCCCTCCATCTCCCGAATTTTGTATTCCTGCCAAGCTATATCAGAAGCTTCTCCATAAAGAATTCAAGTCTGCCTCCGATTTCATACAAGAATTCAACATGTTGGTGCCGGAGCCTTTGGCGTTCAAGAAGCTTGGCTCAATATCCAACCTTGCCTGGATTTTTGAGTTATTCCGTCAAACGGCCAATGCAAATGAATGGGTATGGCTGGCAAGTGGCTTAGAGCAGTTGTTGGATTTGGATACCATTGGCGATAGCAACCAGAAGGCGATGCCCATGGTGGCTGCGGCTGTTAGGGCTTTTGCGGTATCGCGGCTTGGAGGGTCCAGTGCCGAGGTCGAGGAGATCTTGCAAAAAGGAAGGAGCCTAACTTTCACTTTGATCACCCATTCTCTAGGTCACGCTATCGCATCACTGGCCTATGTACAAGTTGAGGAATGGGATAAGGCAAGGAAAGAAATGGTCACTGGTCTGGCGAGGATTATCACTCGAATCACCACTCACAATGGTCAAGTAGACGCTTATCCCAAATACGACTATTGCTACCTCAAACTGTACGAAGGAGCTGTTCTCGCCGCCGACCGCAATCACGATCTTGTCGACTTTCTTCGTATCTGCCCCACCAGTTTCCGCCACCAGCTCATCCAGAGCACCAAGCCAATGCATCGGTTCTACGATAATGTAGCGAGGATCTTTTTCAGGGCGCTTACTCGAGTGAATAACCCGATCCAGTGGTGGAGCGAAGAGTATAGTCAACATCCGACGGCAAGGACGAGGTGGTTAGGGACTTTGATGTTTGTCGGTCTTTCACAAGATCGAAGCCGACTACAAGATGCGTTGGATCTTCATCAGGTCCTTGCGGACAGAGGGATCACAGTTCCAGCTGATGCTGCCATCTTTTTATGCGAACAGCTGGCTGTCACCAGACACGAGAATGCCAAGGAAACTCTTCAACGCATGAAGACTCTTCACAGCCCCCTTAGCCGCTCAGCTCAACGACGAATATTGTCTTTCGCGGGCCGGGTGGGCTGGATGGAAGAAGAAGCGGCTGCTTGGCATGTCCTTTCGACAGAGTGGGAGGCGTCGTGGCATGATCGTGTCGAACTGGCCAAGATTTATGCAGAAAGAGGTAAAGTGGAGGAGACTATTGGTGTTCTTAAAGAACGCGTGGGCGAACACTGGACCAACAACCCTCTTGCGCTCGAAATCCTCTTTATGACTCATATCGCTGCCAACGAAGCTGAGGAAGCCAAGTCGGTGCTCGATCGTATGACCGCATTGCGCGGGCCGTCAATGTACGCTTACAACGCCTTGCTGAAACTCTATGCCGGCCAGGTCAATGTTAATTCTGCCGTCAGCACATTTGATCACCTTGTTGAATCTGGCCTAGTGCCTGACTTGTACACTTATACGACTCTCATTACCCTTTTTGCCAAGCGTCGAGATCCAGTGAATGCGGAAAATGTTTATCGCGCCATGATCGAAGCTGGTGTCAAGCCTGATCCCATCGCTCATGCCGCCATGATTAACGCAGAAGTTCAAGCTGGAAACTGGGGACAAGCCGCCAAGCGCTGGGCATCCCTTGATCCACAGATGAGAATGACAGATCCCGTATTATCGACAATTATCCAAGCTCTTGTTTGGTTACCTGCACCTACGGAAAGCGTGATCAAATTGTTCAGGCAGATCAAGAAGCCAACGAGCAATGGCTGGGCGTTGGTCCTCATGTCTGCATGTGACAGCGGGGATATGGATCTCGCTAGGGATCTTTACGAAGAGATGGACAGTCTCTCTCGACAATATCACGGCCCTTCTCCTAACGTTTACCATTTCTCAATTCTTTTGCATGGGTATATCCGGATCGACGACGCTGCAAGCTCGAAAGCGGTGTACAACGAGATGATCAAGCGAGGTATCTTGCCTTCGAGTGTCACGTATGGTATGATTATTCAATCATTCACCGATGCAAGGGGTGAGCGAGCATTGGAGCAAGCGCACGCTTTCGCCATGTCTGTACACACTGAAGTCGCCAAAGGACAAATTGCGGATATTGGTGCGGACAGAGCGCTCATCAACCAGAACATTTTCTCGCCCTTGGTCCGTGCGCATGGAGAGCTACAGAGATGGGAAGAGGCGCAGAATTACTTTGATTTGGCCGATTCTGATGGGCAAAGCGGCCCGAGACAGAGGGTGCAGATGTGGACGCAGTTGATGGATGTTCATCGTCGAGCAGGAGATGTCGATAAAGTGTTGGAAGTTTGGGAGAAGATATACAACTATGCGGTGGAAAATGTGAACTTCAAGCCGTCATGGGTGACCAGAGGTCGCGGCCAAGACTTGCCTGTACGCACCAACGATTCGATCCTGTGCATCCCCCTCTCTATTGCTCTTGACAGTCTATCCTCAGCTGGGCGGTACAAGGAAGTGAGGAAGTTGTGGAATGCTGTCGACACGGCCGGATTCGGCTTTGACGCGGAGAATTATAATCATCTTACTGTTGCCTTGATCAGGGTCGGAGATGTGGAAGGCGGGTTCAGGGTGGCGGAGATGGTGCTTATGAGGCGGTATGCGAGATATCGTTTCAGACGTAGAGAGGCAATGAGGGAAAAGAGAGAACCAATGGAAGAGATGGATAAGAGCAGAGAAGAGGATGAGGAGTGGGATTTGGTGGTGGATGAATTTGAGGGCAAGAAGGATGAGTATGCTGAGGAAGAAGGACAGGACGAGTTGGAAAAAGAGCTGTTAGGTCTGCAGGTCCAACCTGTGTTTGGTCCCCCCAATAGGCGACACAAATACAACCTCTCGTCTCCCTTCCCTCCTCCCATGGAATCCTCCAATCTTCCTTCTGCTGAACGTTCAGCGGTGGAAAAAGCCGAAACCACTTCTCAAGCGGAAACCCTCTTGAACCGCTGGAGACCAAGTGACGCGCTTTGGAAACCATCCATCATCACAATTTCTGTCATCGACCACGCGTTGCAGCAGTTGGAAGAGATGAAAACAAGACGAGTTTGGATTCCCCTCTCTCGGGAAGAGCAAGCAGAAGCAGAAGCCAAAATTGCGTCGGAAGAAGATCCTTCCCGACCCGTGTACACTTATCGTACGCTCTGCCCATGTCCTACCGACAAACCCCTGCACCAAAGCGAGCAAAACGACTTTTCATCTTCTTCTTTGTCTTCATCCGAGTTTGGCCGTGATTCTGAGTCTGAGTTCAATTTCACCTCTTCAAAGAACCAAGACCCGAACCAACCAGTGCAAAAAGGTGTTTATGGCATTGTTCTGCCCATCTTTGGGAACATTCCAGTCCGCCATTTCCGAACGCAACGTATCCTTGAGATGACCCCCGGCTCATTTGCGCTCTCGTTGAGGAGGAAATACAGCCGGTTGGCGGATTTGATCATGTTTCATAGGAAGAAGAGAGCTGGTGCGAGAATGAATGATACGAAGGGGGAGGTGTACAAGGATTAGACAGTGAGATTCAAGAAGGGTTAGGAAAAGATGGGATGAGATCTTGGTGTTTGGGTTTTATGATTTCTTATTAATGTAGGTAAGTTTCTCCGACCATTGCGGATCATTTACATCGGTGCTGATATGATTCTCACAGTAGGCGAAAAGAGAAGTTTCTGTAAGAACTTAATTGTTGTATGATCAGTTCAGAAAAGTCGCTCCATTAGTCAGTCAATCAAATGGAAGGAATGCAGGACGCAAAACGTGAAAGAGATGGAACGGACCAACGAAAACGGCATGGGGGAAGGAAGGGTTACTGCATACTCATTCCTTTCTGAATCAAGTAAGTTCCAGTTCCAAGATTCCATCGTCCTACATTTGTTTACTGATCCCTTGACCAGGAAGAATAACTATAGAAATGAGGATGTTTACCACTACGTTGATCGTTGTTCGAATAGTGGTTGGTGATAGTGGTGGTAGAGGCATTCAAATTTATACCCAGCATTCCATGTTATCGCATTATCTATCGCATTAGTCACCCATTCATCCTAGATATTCTCACGTCTCGTATTTTTGGGAATATTCATGTATTATGATTTCCTATCTTCGATTATTTCTGTTTCCTTCAGTGTCTGCTGGATGTGAATGGGTGCGTGTACATTTTATTATGGATTTTTAGAAGTAGAATACATTAACACTCATTACACGAAATAAAAAAAATGGAGATGATGCCCAAAGTCAAACATTCTTTTCTGAACCCTCAGACCCTCGGAATGTCTCCCACTCAAATCTAATCTCTCAATCTTATAGCTCTGAGCTCCACGTATCATCTTGGTTTGGCAACTGGTATCGAGCTAATCGTCCCCCGGAAACAGTCTTTCTATCCCAGAACCTCATCCCTCATCTTTCGGTTCATTCCCCCCTTTCTTTCCTCTCTTTTCGGAGCCTCGCCTCTTCACCTATTCCGTCTATTCCTCCAAACCCTCCCGACTTCCACTGCTATTCCTAACCTGGTGAAAGAGCTTAGAACATGGTATCCTCATCACGCAAGAACTCTCCAACGTCCGCTTGGTGGAAGACGATAATACCCGTCGGATCGAGTTTACGTGTATCGAGTGTTGAGCGGGCTGTTACTCCGAATCCCTGTTTTCCGAATAATTGGAAAATTTGGTTAGCACAGACCCCGTCAATTCCATATTCAGACGAGGAAGGGGGGAAGAGGGAGGGGGATATGAATTAAAATTGGGAACGCACTAAAGGCACATCCGACATGTTGTACACCACCACACCCTGATGTTCGGGTGTATCCTCCGTTATCCTTCCCAAATGCGCTTTGGCGACGTGGTTACCGTAGAGGAAAGGAAGTTCTCCAGAAGGCTTAATCCAGACCTAAAGGGTTAAACCAGAATCACACAGGTCTTTTCGTCAGTTCCAGTTCCAGTAACACTCAATACTCTACACCAAATCCTGACCCCACCAGCCCGGGACTCAAGCCGTATCGAGAGACAAGGGAAGCTGGACGAGGGATAATAGATAAGGGAAAGAGGGATTGGAATAGAGATGGTAGATGGAAATAGAGACGCACCTTGTACTTTGCGTACTTGGCGAGATAGTCCAAACACATTATACCAAGCTTGAATTTGCCAGTTTTTGAGAATTTACCGAAACATGTACCGAGAGAAACGAGATTAGGTCGGGCGACAGAGGTGGCCAAGTGGAGCATGGGAAGGGGGAGATAGTACACTCTACGGCCATTCTTTCATGTTAGTCCTTTCCAGGCAACAGGAGTCCAGCTAGAAAGAACATACCTGTCTTTGTGGAGACGGAAGCAGTACTCGTCATCCTCATCCCTGTCGATGAGGTGAACGAGGTTCTTTCCGATGTAGTTTGCGAGCTTTTCGAACACAGCCTTTGTCTCTTCCTCTGTTAAGGGCCTCATTGTAGGATGTGTTTGTATAGAGACAACTCGAAAAGTCAGAAAATAACCGCCCAATCATCAGAAATCTTCAAGACCTCCACCTGTCAGTTTACGTAATATTTCCATCTCACCATCGACGCGCGGTCTCCGCCCAGGTGTCATCTTCGCTTTCTACTGCTTCTTACTTCTGCACTCGTCACTTCTGCTTGCCCCACCATGTTCAGAAACTCGTACGACTCGGATAACACTACCTTCTCCCCCCAGGGAAAGCTTTTTCAAGTAGAGTACGCTCTCGAAGCCGTCAAACAGGGTTCAGCAGCCATCGGCCTCAGGTCCAACACCCACGCCGTCTTGCTTACTCTCAAGGTGTGTTGCTCTCTCGTGGGGTCGTGGCAGCTACAATGAAGGGAACGCTTACAAGGAGCAATGATGTAGCGATCAACTGGCGAGCTTGCGACATATCAGAAGAAGCTCATCAGGATTGACGATCACGTTGGTGTCGCCATTGCTGGTTTGACCAGCGATGCTCGTGTCTTGAGGTATGTCTTTAACATTTTTTCTTCTTAGAAGACGACATGCTCTCTTTTAAATTATCAGGGTTGCTAACTGCCTGTAATATAGCAATTATATGCGACAAAAGGCTATGCAATCTAGGATGACATACGGTCGCGCCACGCCTGTCGCTCGTCTCGTCCAAAGTATCGCCGACCGCGCTCAAACAAACACTCAAGAGTATGGGCGAAGACCGTATGGAGTTGGATTCCTTGTTATCGGAAAGGACGTAGGTTGAACCCTTCATCTCGCCTTCTGATTTCCTTTCTATTTTTTCTTTTCTTTTCGAACGCCGAGCTAACTCACACATGTCATGTCATAACAGGAAACCGGCCCTCACCTCTTTGAATTCTCCCCAGCCGGCACCGCTTTTGAATACTATGCCCACTCCATCGGTGCCCGCTCTCAATCGGCAAAGACATACCTTGAAAAAAACTATCATCTGTTCCCCAACGCCTCACTTGAAGAGTTGATCAACCATGGTCTTTCGGCTTTGCATGATACCCTTCAACAGGACAAACATCTCTCCTCTTTGAATACTTCTATAGCCATTATCGGTCCTGCCGAGGGACAAGGAGTGGAGGATGTGAGCAAATCAGCAGCGGCACAGAGAGGTGGATTTAGGGTGTGGGAGAATGAAGGTGTGGAAGGGATTTTGAGAGGATGGAGGAGGAGTAGGGGGGAGCCAGAGGAGGGGCCAGAGGCTGAAGGCGAGTCTCAAGCTGAGGCTTCAGCTGAGGGCCAGAATGAAGGTGGGGCGGGACAGCAAGAGGGACAGCTCCCGGCGGAGGACGTGACGATGCAAGAGTGAGGGAGTAAGCAGCAAACCGGTTAGATTAATGGAGAATGCAGATCGTGGCATCCGTCCTCTGGGATGGTTCCTTCTTTTGTAGATAATCACGACGGAAAGATAGTCAAGGTGCACCAGAATCCCAAAGCCAAAGATTGGAGAAAGGCATCCTAAAACCCAAGACTGTTAAAAGAAATCGTGTAAACCCCTAAAAGACATCTAAGAGTCTAAAATGCAAAAACGTTCCATGCAAGAGCAAGGAAATGATAAAATAAGTCAACGTATCATTCACAACACTTTTTTAAAATTATTTTTATGTTATTATTCATTTCAATTCCTCTTTTATGTTTACGCGTCAGGACATGACGTCACTCACTTGACTTGTTCAGCGGGGCGAGAAGTCGTTAGTTTACGATATTCATCTTCTCCCGATGTTCTCCAAGTGTACTCTTGATTTTTTCATGGTTTAATCACGCACTACCTTTACACGTCAAACAGCCACCATATGATACGGCCCAGATCACTCCCTCTTCGGTATCCAAACCGCTCCTTACCTCTCTTCCGATTCCGCAACCACATTTCCCGTTCCATTCTTACCGATTCATCCACTGCTTTGCCCACTTCTTCGTCATCAGCTCCTCGAAGCACGGCATCATTCTACATCTCCAACGTCTTCCCTATTCAGCTGGGAAGATTGGATTTCAGGCCCAGTATTGCTTCTTTTCTTAGAGAAGAAGCGCTTCTCGAACATCTGCATGCCATTGCAAACGACGTTAAAGTCCATGGGTTCCAAGTTGAAAACTGGGAAGTCAGCAGGAAAGATGGGGGTGTGTTCTTACATTTTTCCTATATCGCTCCAACAGAGGAGCAGGCTTCGAAGGAAGAAGAGAAGGTAGATGAGGAGAAAGCTGCCAGGATCGGTGTGGAGTCGACGCCCTCGTCCTACACACAAAACCAGCCTGGTCGGTTATTCATATCTCCTCTAGAGGAATCAGCCCAGAAACATGGAGGATGGCCCAGCTGGTTAGGCAACTGGTGGGCGCAGAAAAAGTGGCATGACGATAGAAAAGTACCCGGTCATACACTATACTCATCAAGAGCGGAGGATGGTGAAGATGCAGCGATGGATGGAGATGAAGGGGGTTTAGTAAAGGGAAGCGCAGGGGCCGTGAAGGGACTGCAAGGCGCTGCTGGAGGTGGACGAGTATGGGTTGTAAAGGGCAAGCAATGGACAGAGGTAAGCTGAGGCTTTTATAGACCGGGGAAAAGAGAAAGCTAATGTGTCATAGGATATGAATCGCTTCCCATCAAACAGATTGAGAGTCGAGTTCGACGGGCCCGATGTCTCTCAGGAAATGCTATATACACTCTTCCGAGTAAGCACTATTTACCATTGAATGATCCATTTCTTAACTATCGTGAAGCCATACGGTCGTCTGGCAGATATCCAGCCCCCTACTCCTGTGCCAGCAGGCTCGCTGCGTTTTGCATCCGTTTCATTCTCGCGCCTCTCTCCTGCAGCTATAGCAATCAATGCTGTAAGTCCTAATTGCTCTCCCATGTATGATGAATTAGGTCTAATTATGCCGCACTTATAGCTTCACGGATATTCAACGCCGACTAATACAGCAGATTTCACCATTCGTGTTCTCTCCTCGGCCACTGATAAACCTATCCCACTGAGCAGGCTTAGGTTATTCTACGAAAGGCCATTGAAGGCTCACGCCCTGAGAGACTGGATAAGCTCCCATCCCAGACTCGTTCTTCCAGTGGTTGCCTTTTTAATTGGTACCTTGAGTTACACTGTGGGTTCTAAACACGGCAAACGTTGGAGAAGAAAACAACTGAAGCAAGGTTATAGTTCTTTGATCCTATCAGGGCATTCTTTGTGCGATCTAAGCTTGAAGGTGTATGGGATATCAACGAATACTCTCTTATCAAAAGTAATTTCCTTCCTCTTCCCTTCCGTTGATTGTTCTATTTTAACTAATCACACATCATAAACAGCACTTCGTCAGAAGTTTGTACTCCCAACTTCATTCGGCTTCCTCAACTCTTCAACTTCAGAAACAGAGAATTCAGAGGAAGCTATCGGCAAGAATGCATGGGCGGACAGGATTGAAGCAGAGAAGGGTGTGGAACAGTGGCTGGCAGAGTATCCTTCGACGTTCATAACCATAACCGGTCCACCTGGTAGCGGAAAATCAAGCCTTGTGACAAGAGTGTTGAAGCAGCAGGATAAGTGAGTTTGCAGCCTTATTATTTTGCTAGGCAAAAGATCTCTTTTAGCTGACAGGCAGGTGCTTAGGCCGGCGATGGTCATTGATTGTGAAGAGATTGCGAAAGCAAAGAACGATGCTGGTTTGGTCAGTGCCCTAGCAGACCAAACAGGTGAGCTTTTGAGCCCTTCCATGCAAGGACTTTTCAGCTAACATAAGCCAAGGTTATTACCCGGTCTTCTCATTCATGTCATCCCTTTCCGGACTCATCGACCTCGCCGCTGTCGGCCTCATCGGCCAAAAAGCAGGGTTCTCCACGCCTGTCGACCAACAACTTCGTCAAATGCTCGAAATCGTCGGTGGCGCTCTCAAAGACGTCTCCACCCATGCCCAAAAATCTCATCAGGAAGCATTCCAGGCCCAAAAAGACCAAGTTGAGACTGATAAGATGAGGCAGAGAAAGAGACAGATGATCGCAAGAGGTTGGCACGATGGAAGACTGGATTGTGTAGCCGGTAATGGCTTGAGTGAATTGGGGGTCGGAGATGAACCGTTTGAGGAGCAAGATTGGGATAGCGTCCCGTTAGCGGTCCCTATGGGTGGAAATGTAGCTCCAATCCAGGGTGATACCGTCCTTACTTCCCTGACTGCCTCAACAGACAAGGTCGAATCTGAAAAACTCGAGCTGCAAACGACGGCATCCACAGAACTTGATGTCGAAAGCGAAACAATCAAGTCCCTCCCCATCGTTGTCCTCAAAAACTTTGCACAGAAGACTGCGAAAGGTGATCTATGGAATGTCCTTGCGGAATGGGGCGCGAGTCTGGTAGAGAACAAAGTGGCACATGTGATAGTTGTTACCGAAGGTCCAACGGCTACCAAGGCGCTGACAAGGGCGTTACCGGCCAAGCCGCTTAATACAGTAGGATTAGCAGATGCGGATGAGGTGAATGCCTTGGCATATGTAAGGGACAAACTTCGACCGCACACAGCTGCGACCACGACTACCACCGCCTCTAATTCAACTAGTACTGCGAACGCCGGCAATGAGTCTCAAAAACAGGGCTCGGATCCCAAAGCTTATACTCTTTCTCCAGAGGATAGCGCACAGATAGCCAAGTTGGGAGGTCGTATGGTCGACCTCGAAAATTTGGTGTACAAGGTTCGAACTGGATCGAAGATCAAGGATGCGGTGGATGACATCATTCTGAGGAATGTGGTAGAACTGAGAAAGGCGGCGTTTGGAGATGACAGTGAGGATGCAAAGGCGTTGCAGTGGACCAGAGCGCAGGCTTGGAAAGTTGTCTCTGAACTCGCTAACAAAGGAGAGGTAGGTTAATCGTCTTTGCAACACCCAGAAAGTTGCAGGCAAGCTGATGCACGGTTCCGTCCGATAGATACCGTATAACAAGATGCTTCAAGAATTCCCTTTCAAAGGCGCTGAACAGAGTTTGAAGGCGCTTGAAGAGCATGAGCTGGTGTCTGTGTCGTATATCGATGGACGTGCATCAATGGTCAAGCCTGGCAAGCCCGTGTTTAGATACGTCTTCCAAGCACTCGTCAATGGTACGTTACACCGCCCGCTTCAATCGCGCAAAGCATCACAAACTGGCTGCCCAGAGGATGAGCTGATGACAAATCTTCTTGTTTGTAGATCCCATTTTCAAATCATCATGTCAAATCGAGTACAACAACGCCATCATCGCCAAATCCGAATCCGATATCAAAGCATATGAGCAAGAACTGATGAATCTCAAAAACATCACGACGGAGGGTGGCTCCAACGCGATTGGAGTTTCGGGCGGATGGCTGGGTTTGGGTGGAAACAGTGCGATTAGAGATAGGGGGAAATGGTTATTGGATAAAATGGGAGGATTGGTTGACAAGGTTGGTAAGCTGGAGAAAGAGAATGCGGAGATGGTGAAGGTGTTGTCCAGTGGGCGATAAAAATGAAGTGATGTGCAGATCAAGAATTGTTTTTCGAGCTTGATTAACCTTCGCAGAGAAAATTACTTGTTTGTACATATATATATGTATAGTGGTCATCTTGCCAAAGTCATTTACAGAAAGCAGCCATCGACACCACTCGTGACTGTCCCGAATCTCAATTAAACCCGGTTACTTACCCGTTACTTATAAAGTTACCAACATATACTGATTCTGAGACTTACAAGAATGATGCATACCTAAACATACAATTCTCTATCCTGGACCACACTTGAACCCCTATTTCTGTTCCTGTCCCGGAATACTGCTTCCCCCCTTCCTTACATGCGTAAATGTACCCCCGGAGAACCATCTGTCATTCGCAGCCTGTACTTTCTGGGCTGCAGAGAGGGAGGGTGTAACTATTTCAAGACCTTGGACAGGCGTGAATGATAAGGAGGTGGCCATACCGCTGGCAGCGTCGTTGGATGTGACTGAGCGACCAAGGAGCTGAGTTCGAAGTTTGTTGGCTCGAGAAAGTTTAGCTAATTAAAACAGAAATGGTCAGCATGATATTAGAAGGAGCAGGAAAAATAGATATGTATGTACCTTTACTCCTCGCATCTGCCATCTCGCCTCGGACCCTTCCGGCGGAACCGATCATACCCAAACCAACAGTCTCGTCGTCCACCCCGATCTCTTCTTCCGCCTTGCCAAACTCCATTCGGTTTTGTAACTTTCTCAATTCGGTCTGGGCGTACGCTTCCTTGGCTTTTCGAGCTCTTAAGTATTGAGTCAGTTATAGTGCTTTCCTCATCGACAAAATGATTACAACTGACCTCTTACCACCACGCTTCTTCCTGTTAGTCTCCTGAGGGATAGGCAACGCCTTGATCATCTTGTTGGGAGGAGGTTCCGCCATCTTTTCAATCCTCTTTTGCAAATCCGCCAAACACTTTCTTCCATAAGATCCGTCCCTAGACCCCTTTCCTGCATCGATCCTGGCCGCAAGAGCACACTTGGCAGACACCGCTCGCTGAGCTCTTCTTCGATCTTCAGGCTGGGCACTCTGTACTATAGAGCTTTGGAAGATAAAGCCGGTATGTCGTTGCTGAGAGGCAGCAGAAAGATGAGAGGTGGCCAAAGTCTTCTTCATCGCGCCAAAAAGCATCACATTACAACTCGGCTGTCGACTAAACGCATGGAGACCACCTGCTAAACCAAGTAGTTTGGCAGCGATACCGGTGCCCACAATAGCAGACAAATTAGGTGCTACAGCAGCCATACGGGACTCGACGTAGGAAAAAATTTGTTCTCGGGCCGAACGGAGATTTTGGGCGACAGCGATGGCGCGCTGAATTGTTTCCCACTCTGCAGGCGTGAGCGGCCGACCACGGGAAGTCGTAGCAGTAAGAGTGATAGAGAGTACAGTAGCCGCAGGGAGGGTGTTGGGGAATGTGACCTTCGTTAGATCTTCAGACTGACCGATGGCATTAACGGCGGCAATGTATGTCCAAGGTTCGGCAATGAGCTGTTCGAGTTCCGGAAATCGAGGAGCATAGTGGTCACGAATGAATTTGTGCACGATGAGAATCTCGTTGTCAACCTCGACGGACATGTTGTTCGCAGTGACAACAAGATGGTACTCTGGATTCTCCTCGAGGGGACCGGCAGACGAAGACATATCGGTGGGAGACTCGGTGTATTTTATGATATCCTAAATTACCACTTAGCTAGAACCCTGACGACCAAAGTAAATGCACGTACTGCCAGAACATCTCGAAGCTTCTGGCTTCCTGCCAACCTGGCTACTTTCTTCACATCCTCGACACCCTTCATATCGGTTTTTTCCACTTCCTCCTTGTCCAGCTCATCTGCAGGCCTTACACCTCCTTCAGGTACAAATCCCACAGCACTCGTCCCGTCTTCCAGCTTCATATCGTCTCCCTCATCTTCATTCGCACCTCCTTCGCCATCATCGACTTCCATAGCGCTGGCAGGACGTTTTCCTTTGTTAGGCAAACCAGGAGGCGGCATTGACGAGGAGGAGGCCTCGGGGCCAGGAGAAGGAGATCGAGCTTCGTCATCCGAGAGACCATCAAGGTCTGCCAGAAGGGCGTCCGCTAACGACATTTTTCTATGAATAAAAATACAATTCAAGATCCTTCTCCACATCGTTCTTGAGTTGTTGGGTGGCGACTGACGAATGTGGGATATTATATTACGTAATGATTATATATCAATAAATGAGGCAACATGAGTTCCGATACTGATGAGTACGTCAGATTGATTTTTTGTTTTGGCTTTTTTTTATGGGCTGCAGTGATGGAAGAGAATAACGAACAAGTGACTACTATGTATAGCAGCCACGTGCGGTTGTCTGAAAACCTTTCTCATCATTTGAGCTCTATCACTCAGTGAAACAATGAAGTAGGGACTCTCACTTTATTTGTGCAGCTCACGCATATCATCGATTCTATCAGGTTTTACGTTCCCTCTCTGTATCGATGATCTATTCGTAACAGTACGTGATACGACTACAATGGCTGCGTATGAAGAAAGATTCATCCATATTCCATACCAACGTTTCCCCAGCCATTCGCCCCCCACGAAACTCCTGAGGTCTTCTCACATTTGTCTTATCGACTATTTCTCCCATAACCCTGCGATTCATTATCTCTCACCTCTTGTTCCACTGCCCACCCTTGCCGAGATGAAGTATTATTGTTCACACTTGCGCTCGCTTTCGCCATGTGCCCTATACGATAGCTCGAGAGTGATCGATGAGGAAGATGTATCGGTGGAGGAAGGGGTAGGAGAGTGATTGGGAGATGGAGAAGATGGGTATATCAGCTCATTACCTTTCATTACCCCTCATTACTTCTGGATGCTGAGGCTGGTTTGGCTGTGAATTGGGGTTTGACAGTTTCCCCAGACAGGAAGCCGGTAAGTGGGGAACGAGGGGCAGAGTGATTGCGGTTCGCACAAATCGGAGATGCCAACGCTCCCATTCCCATCTTCACCATCGAATTCGGAGAAAGATGACTCCACTCCCTCGCTTTGGGTATGAAACTGAACGGTAAGTTGAGGGGTTTTGGCCTCTGGGCCTTTTGTTCCCCTCCTCTTTCTCTCCCATTAACTCCATTCTGAGCCCCCGCGCGGTTTTCAGCACCAGAGCTTTTGTGTTCATATGCGGGAAGAGTACCTCGTCTTTTCCGGAGGAGCAGCGCTGGTGATAGCGGTAAGGATAAGGCATAATCCTTTTGTTTTGGACTCTGGCTCTTGGTTTGGCTGTGGCTCTGGTGATTGTTACGGTGATCGTGGGAGAGAGTAATAGACGAGAGAGAACGAGAAACAATACCCAAAGGGGAGTGAAGAGTGGACATTCGAAGTGTGGGAGGTAAGAGCAGGTGAGGGGGGCGGTTGTTCGCTGAATGATGGAGTAGAAATAATGGGGTCTAGGGAGGATGGAGATGAAGAAACGGGATTAGCATTCGCGTTAAACAGTTGGCTATGGTGTCAAACATGAAGGAAGGGATAGATCGGAAAAAGTAAAGGTAAAGTAGAAGAAGAAAACATACAGAGGAATACTTGTCTCTACGCGTCTTCATTCCCCGCTCACTTCCATAGTCCCTTTCATCAAGCTGATGAGTATTTTCAGGGTAAGGACTTGACTGGCTCAGCAGCGAAGACATAGACTGAGAAAGAGAAGGTGAGTATGGGAATGATGATGAGGCGTATGGGTACGCCGATTGCAATGCTGATGGGGATGGCAAGGGAGAGGGCGAAGGGGAAAGAGAGGAGGGAGGGAAAGGGCGAGGGGTGGGAGAAGGGGAAGGGGAACGAAAGGCGATATTGTGAGGATAAGGTGTCAAACAACGGGGTGATCGAGGAGGATGTGGTTGAACAGATGAGTGGGAGCTAAACGGGTCGTACGAGGGGGAAGAAGAAGGGTATGGTGAGGTGAGAGACCTGGCAGGAAATGAGCAGGTGATAATCACTCGTAAAGTCGATGACTCTGGCATGTCAGGGTTTTCAAGCAATATACTTGACTTTGATAGATATTTAGCACAAAAGTGTGGTCAATAGAAATGGTGGAATGATTCTCGAGGCCACTTCGAAGAGTTCCTTCAATTTTTTGTTCCAAGGCAATGCAGGTAATAGAGCCCACACAGTCACCACTGTTCGAGCAGATATTTTCGCTTTGGGATTTTGTCTGTGCTCAATTGAGGCCATGTCACCAATACGAGCAAGTTCGAATGGATTTTGTTGCCTTTGCTTACGTCCAAATTTACGCGCTATCAACTCGGACTGGTCATACTTCACCTTTAACTTAAAATGGTCGTCAAGGTACCGTCCATTTTGAGACCTGAGACCAGCATGATGTGTTCCTCACATTCCCATTCTTCTCTCGGGAAATGACATCAAGGGTGACCCAGTTTATGAAAGGATTAACTAAAACCTTTACCCTTAAAAGCACTCACAGCTTTCTCAGAATCACGTGGGTGTAAAGCTATCCTTTACATCCGCAGGAGAGTCTGAGACTTGTAGATGAATAAAAGGAGACTGCTCCATATGACGAAGCATTGGGCGAGATAGGTGGCAGATTCAGCGCAAACGGGGGCCGCATAGGTTATGTGAAGTTGTAGTGCATAGTATGTCTATAGATTATTGCGTATATGATTTGTATGAAGTAGTCAAATATAAGGGGACGAAACCAAACAAGGGACGCGAACCCGACGTAACTATCGGCTTTATACTCTGGCGGGCTTAACGCCGAAAGTGTGTCTGCTCGCCACACTCCTGTTTCGTCCCACGGTGTCGTACCTCGCTTCTCTCCACCAAACGCTGCCCCGGGCGTGGACGCGGTTTCGCCCAAAAACGAGCGAGCGCAAGATACATACAAGTTCCTTCTGAGCATACCACCAAGCATCCTCAAAAAATCAGCAGAAATGTCTTCCGACCTTACTTGGCTCCTCGTCCGAAACTGGAACTCTTTCCAGGTTAAGGGTGGACACGGTCCCGTCTTCTCCAGGGAGAAGGTGAGTAAGGAAGTTTGGGTCGGGCAGTGTAGGGCGTGGGGAGGTTTCGACGGAAGGAATTTGGAAGAGATTGTATGAGGCGGTATGACTGATGAGGAAAGGGAGAACGGATTGAGAGCATGGACAGGAGACCGCCCGGACGTGTGGAAGACGAAGAAGCCCACTCGCTGGACGTTTCTGACCAAGTGATCGTGTAGGGAAACCTCCTCAACAAGTCTGCCCACAAGTACTCTGGCCTCGCCAACTCCAAGGTCGTCAGCATCCACCCCTCTGCTGCCGGTGGTATCACCATCACCAAGATCAAGGCCGACGCCAAGCCCAACCAGGTCCGTCAATTTTGGGCAGCTAATGTGCCATTCGAGAGAATTCAAGGAACGGAGGGCTGATATGATGGATATTGTGGTGATAATAGGTTGCCTCTGCCCGATCTCACGTTACCCTCAAGCGATCTACCGGCCCTCGACGAGCCAACAAGATTGCCGCTGCCGAGACTGCCGGTAAGGGTTACCGAGCCGACCTCCGAGCTGTAAGTCTTTCTCTCCCTTCACATCTGTCTGTTCCTTTGCTTGCTTCTCTCCGCCTCGCACACTCGCCCTTCCAATGCCCTCACTCTGTCCATCCTCTATTCTTCTCCCATATCATACACAACCAACCGCAGCTGCACTAGAACTCCCCGGAACCGTCTCCTCTTCAGGGGACCATGAAGGGCCGAGCGTATTAGGCTTGCAATATTGCCCCGCCAGGGGATGTCCCTGCCTTTTTCCTTGTCCCGACTACATCTCCCACGTCGGGGGATCTCTGTGCTGGCAGGGCAAATCCATACATCTAAACTTCCTTTGTTTCCTTCCCGGTCCTTGACCGATTACCTTAGGAGAAGGTAATGGGGCGATTGAGCAAGGAATTTGAGAAGGCAAAGCGAGGAGCAGAAGAGGAAGAAGGAAAGAAAGAAATGAAAGAATGGCACTGACGACCCGCCTATTTCTTTCCATAGGTTGCCGTTGCCCGTACCTCCGCCCTCCTCCGTGCCGAGCGACGAACCGCCAACCCCCCCAAGTCTCTCCCCCCCAGGGCCCCCCGAGGCAAGAAGGCCGCCGCCGCCTCTGCCGAGGTTAAGGAGGAGTCTGAGTAAATGTTCCAAAAACAACACTTGGTCAAGCGCCACTTTTTCTCTACGCTACTAGGTTGTATGTAGGGTAAAGGAGTTGTGTATGGAGCTTTGCTTGGGATGCAGGAGATTTCTACATGATTCATGTGGTGTGACCCTTTGGTGCTGATGGAACAAGAGAAAATGAAAATGACTGGGAAAAAGTGGACATGGTCAATGGAGCAGGCGCTGAGAAGGTTGATTTCCGCGCCCCCTCGAAAGACCATGAGTGGCCCTACCCTCCAATTCACACTCGCTGCCGGTTCGTCGTTGAAGGATCAGGTTTTGTTTAACCTAAAAATTCGCACATTCATCACACGTCCGGAAAACAAGTACATGGCATTAAAACACTCAGTTGTAAAAGACAATGGATACGAACTTAAAATTCCTCTTTCGCACTTTTAAGCGCATCAGCAAACACTTTCATACTCCCAAACGTCCAATCGGGCTTGATATCCTCAAACCCTTGAACACCCATGATCGCTTCTGGGCGGTTTATCCATGCTGCTTTGAGACCCATTCGGTGTGCTCTGTTTATGTTCGCCGAAGCCGCGAACGAACAAGAGGGAGAAGAAGTGAGGTATCAGCTTGGATTTCGCAAGGCGGCCCATGGACGTGAAAATTGTAATAAGGTAAGAAGAAAAATAAAAAAAAATAAAAAAAGGGTCAACGTACGGACTGATATCATGGAATTTTGAATTTGCCACTACAATCACTTGGTCCGGGGAGATATCGAAATTTTCGTCAAGACGGTCGAGGGCGTAACGGAAATTTCGGAGGTCAGGTTTGTACGAGCCGACTATGTACGTAGAGTATGAGTGCATGTTGAGATAGGCCGAGGGTGGGGGGGCTGATAAGAAAATGGACGAGATGACTTACTATCTTCAGCAGTGTAGACTCCATCAAACTTCGTTTCCGTCTCGAGCTTCTTTCTCGTCCTACAATACCCATCCACAATTCCCCACGTCAGCAATGAAAAAGAAGGACGGAAATTAGGGGGTAAGGGACAATTAGACTCAAGACACAAGACGTAAAAGACTCACACTGCAAAACTCTCATTATCCACATTACTCAGGACAAACAACTTTAACCCCAGTTCTCTCAGTTTACCGAGAGCAGCCGCAGAGTCGGGGAATGCTGGCCATGAGCCTACAGAGTCTCCGAATGCTTTTCCAGCTTCTACGAAGGTTCGATAAAAGCGCATGTGTATGGTGATGTCAGCCATTCGTACGTGCCAATGCATGGTGGGAAGGGGGTTAGGACCCCGGAGGACAGAAAAAGAAAAGAGGAAGACGACGAACCGGGGTCATGCCATAGACGAAACTGTCCAGTAAGTTCTTTATACACAAGCTCCAGCCTAGCATTTCCAGTCAGTGGCTCTCATCTTTTACAAAGTCGATCAAGCAAGTCGGGCACGCGATCATTTCGAGCAAGAACGAATCAGGACGCACACATCAGGATAAATCATCTCCTCATCCTTCCCCTGTATCCTCGTCTCCAACACTCCTAGGGCTTTGAACAACCTATCAGGTTCCGGACAGGTCTTCTGGGACCAGAGGGCGTCGAGGTTTTGGTACATGCCTACTTCCCAGTCCTGCGTATGATAGTCATGAATGAGAGGATTAGCATTACCGACCAAAAGAGTGAGTTGGTGGTGAGTTTTTGATTGGATAAAGAGACTAACGATAAGAGTCTGAAAGTGGCCTTGTCAGCTTGTATTTGAAGGGAAAAGATGGAAAGGGAAATGCGTACGCCGTAGCAATCGAAGATCAGAGCTCTGCACATGGGGGGTCAACAGAAGGGTGAGCCTTCTACCCTCCCAGCCGTGCATAAACGGTACCCACTTGCAAGTCTCCAGTGAAGCCATATTCATTGTGTTTATGGGTGTTCCAGCTGTTCGTGTAATGGGTAGAGTAGTCAAGAAGAGTGGAGAACTGGTCGCTGGCACGAGGAGATAACGCACACATACCCTTCGATCAATGACGTCTGAAAGTCATTTCGAATCCTGCTGGACTCCAAAAGTGGAGGCGGAAGGGACCGCCCATTGGCCCAGCCAATCATGTTACGTAAGATTCGGCTAAATATCATCCTGTTGGCCGAGTCAATCTCCCTTCCGTTCGATTCCCCAGCAAGCGAGCGAGCGAGGACATTCTTCTTCGCCTTTGCCCAACCTCTTTTTCCCATTATATGTTCGCCCGAACTCTCAGACTTGCTCCAACTCTTCTTAAAACTCCCTTCGCCCGTACTCTTACTGCTACTTCCAGGATGTCTGCTCCTTACCAGGTTATCGCTACTGACAGTGAGTGTCCTGTGTCCCTGCTTGCTTGCTCGCGGTTGGGCGATTATTTAGGCGTCCAGGTCCTGTTTATGTAAATGAGCTGACGGGAAGTTATAGAGGCCCCAGCTGCCATCGGTCCTTACGTCCAGGCCGTCACTTACAACGGTGTAAGTCGATACATATGGCATAGCGGCTCCAGCGGGACCTCGGGAAGGGGCTGATAAGGACTGCGTTGCAATTAGCTCATCTACTCTTCTGGTGCGATCCCCCTTGACCCCCAGTCTATGGAGGTTGTCCCCGGTGGTATCGAGGCTCAGGCTGTAAGTCTACGACACTCATATCATCCAACCGTAACTTATTCGCATTCCTTGCGCACGCTACCCAGACCCAAGTTTTCAAGAACATCTCTGGTCTCCTCACCGCCTCTGGCATCACCCCCGCCCAGGTCCTCAAGACCACCTGTTTCCTCAAGGACATGAACGATTTCGTCGCGTTCAACAAGATTTACGCCGAGTTCTTTGGTGAGACCAAGCCCGCTAGGAGTTGTGTTGAGGTTGCCAGGTTGCCCAAGGATGTCCTTGTTGAGATTGAGTTCATTGCCGTTTCCAAGCAGTAAACGGGTGTCTTAGGAAAGATGTAGACAAGAAGAAAAGATGGATAGGTTGCATGGTTAAGAGATTCGTGACGCCTCTGTTACTCCATGATATTCCATAATGAACCAACCAGACATTGGGTTGGTAATAAAGCGATTGCCCCTTCACAGCCACAGCTGTAATAATGCACGCCTTTAAACCAACCAACGGACCAAAGGCAGCTGAACATTTATGACATACAGATATACATAAAGGCCCAAAACTAATCATAGCCCATAAGGTCGTCAACGACCTCTCTGAAAACCTCCTTCCGCGTCTCTGGAAACAACTTCGCTTGACTGGGCCATATCTTCAAGAACGGCTGCACTTTCTCTTCAAGGTCCCTACCACGATGCCTCATTCAGCTCTACACTGCAAAGATTCAGCAGGTGTATAACTTACTCTACGGAAGCAACCATGACGTAACCATCTTTGTAAAGCGCATCAGCCAGCTCTGACTGGTGATCATCCATAAGACTTCGATTGGGCACGACAAGTAGAGGTATCGGGGGTGCTCGACGAAGCACGGTAAGGATAGATCCAGAACCTTGGAAATTCACCTTTAGTTAAATTCACATCTTAATTCAATTCTGGAGAAAGATGCATACCTGCATGACTGATCACCGCATCGGACTTTCCCACTAACCCCTCAAAGTCGTTCGTAAACCTCATCACTTCCACTACCATCCCGTTTTGCTTCTCGTCCCTAACCCTGTCACCATCATTATCGCTCCATACCCCTATCCCATCGCCTTGTGAATCTATGTTGAGCGTTTGTTTGACATCATCCTGCAGCTTGAGCTCTGCCCGTCCGTACTGAACGACAAGTCGCTGAACGCCGAGAGATTGAAGAAGGGAGAGGAACGTCGGTAAGAGGACGTGGGAGGTGAGGGACGGGAAAAGGGTAGATCCGACTGTGACGAGGAGGGTGAAGGGGTGGGCCATGGGTCTAGCAGGTTTACTGGTCGTCTGGGTCGAGTTATATGCTTGCTGTATGTCTTGTTATGGCCGGCGGCCGAATGGTGGAGGAAAAAAAGGTGGAGAGATCCGAAGAAGACCGCCCGTCGCCGACGAGGAGAGTTGCGCCCGCCTGCCGCCACGCTTGCGTCCGTTGCTTCCGGTGCCTTCTACCAATCGAAGCATCGTCTTTTCAACCGTCCTTACCATCTTTCGATTACTCTTCTCCTTTGCCTAGAGCTATTACATAACCTCCAACACCACACCCCAACAACACACTCAGCCAGCATGCCCCGATCCGTAAGCATACTCACACTCCCGTGCAGCGAAAAGAACTCCCCACAGAAACTGACGCCACCCTCAGTCTCGATCTTCTGCCCGTCCCTCAGCTCCCTCCCACTCCTCTGCCTCCCAGACCCGAGGCGCCCACACCGCCGCTTACCCTGCTCAACATGCTCCTGCCCCACCTCAAACCGCTCACGTCCAGCAACAACGTCAGCCCGGTCTTCTCGCCCAAGCGGCGTCTACCATGGGTGGCGCTGTCGCCGGTTCCGTCGTCGGACACGGTATCTCCAACATGATCTTCGGTGGAAGTGGACACCAGGCTGCGCCTGCGCCTGCTGCCGAGCAGGCTCCTGTGAACCAGCAGCAATTTGGCGCCAGCTGTGATATCCAGGCCAAGGGTATGTCTTGTTTTCTTTTTTTTTGTTAAGGCTTCCTGTCTTTTCTGCAGTATTTGCGATTGCTCATGTGTTGATTCTAGACTTCACCAAGTGCCTCGAGGCTACCAATGGTGACATGCAATCTTGTGGCTATTACCTCGAAGCCCTCAGTACGTTTTCATTCCCATCCCCATCCATCCCCCTTAACACACAAACAATCGAAACGTGTGTGCAGTATTACTGACTAGTTATTACCCATAATAGAGGCCTGCCAGGCTGCCGCTCGTCCTTATTAAGGAGTCTTGGTAGCAGAGAAAGCCGGACTGAAGGGGGTCGAAGAAGATGACCGGCAGTAATGGCAATTGCATTTTTTTTGGTCTTAACTAGCATGATATGCATTTATTCACCTGGAGGAATCTGGAACATCGGTTTTCTTCTGTCTCTATTGCAAATAGTTGCTTGTATTGATTAAGCAATCCTATCCTTTTGGCAAACCTTCCATTTCAAACACTGCAAGTCTAAAGTCTCGAGATGGAATCTGGGAGACGCAGGGCGAAGGATGGATAGGCAAAACGATTTTTACTCAGTTCAACCGTTCACGTTGCTTGATGTAGTTCTGGAATTCAATTATTCAAAATGGAATCTTCATTAGTATAACGGTTAGTATAACCGCTTCTCAGTAATTGGAATTATCCGGTTCTGTTCGCGGTAGACCAGGGTTCAACTCCCTGATGGAGAATTACTTTTTGTTGACGGTTAGCTTGTGGTGAATTTTTTACTTTTTAACCACCCTCGTTGCGCTTATCTTTCACATTTTTTCCCTTAGTCGTGGGCCCATTGCATACGATAATCTAACTTGGGAAGCTCGATTGATTGCATTGCCGTATGGGCCATGTATCTTATTAGAAGTAATAAAGATTGAAGAGCATCGTAATAATAAACGTAAGCCTAATAAGATCATGCATCATTCGTCATCATCACTCCGCCTCCACTTTCCGAATTCTCCACACGAAAGATCAACAATTCCTGACTTTTGCTAATCCCACGTTTCTTTTTTCCTCCTCACTTCCTGTCTTTTGAAATTGCCCACTCATACACCTATCGTAATCACTCTCCAAAACTCTGATCCTTTCAGTCCCATTCAAAAGCAGCGGAAAAGGCAAAACGAACATGCCTGAGAACTGTAAAGACTGCGATCAATGCCCCACGCAGCCTGCTTCTAGTATGGCCATGTCCCGAGGTGTGATCGCGCCCGAGTGCAGTCTCCCTGGTGCAGACGTCGTCTCTGTTTCAACTCCTTCCTATGTATCTCCTCAAACTCAGGCTCAGGATCAGACTGAGGTGCAGCCCCGCTTGGAAATCGGAGCTGGGGAAGCGAAGGTCGAGGGCATTGAGAACAAGGACGAAGAAGGGACCGGAACTTCTACACCATCGGCATCGGCTTCAGCAACGGCGACAACGCTGGCTGGACAAGAATTCAAAGCCCCAGATTTAAGAGAGGTGAAGCCTAGTGTGATTATCGAGTTTTGTGATCGATGCAGGTGGTGAGTCTTTTTGAATCCTCTCTCTCTCTCTCTCTCTCGCGCGCCTGCCTTTTGAGCTAAATTATGACTTCTCCTTCACAACTCACGTACAAACCCTCATTTCCTTTCACGCCCACCCCGAACCCACTTATCCTCACGGTCTTAGGGCTCCACGCGCAACATGGATCCAAACCGAGCTATTCCTCACTTTCCCCAACCCTATCCTGAGGAGTATAACCCTAATGCCGCTTAATGCTCCTGAAACAGGGGGCAGGTTTAGAGTTTGGGTTGATGTTGGGAAGGGAAAGGGAGATGAATTGGCTTGGGATCGAAAGGTACGTTTGGACGTTTTCACGAGTTTGACCGAACTGTCCATTCGGCATTCGTCATCCGTCGATGGGCAAAATAGTCGCGAAGCTGATGGCACAATTGATTGTATAGACGGAAGGAGGTTTCCCAGAGTTGAAGGTTTTGAAACAGAGGATAAGGAATTTGGTGCAGCCTGATATGGGTTTGGGACATTCTGATGTTCATGGGAAGAATGGTGAAGCCAAGTGAATGCTGTATATAGTACGGAGGGCATATGTTCGCATAACTCAGAATGATCCGACCGTCTTGTCGTACGTTGTATTATTGAATACTTTATATGCATCACAAATACTGCTCTAGCGCTCTACACACAGATAAAATGATGATTAAAAAAACCCCCGCTTGCCCACAATCTCTTACTTTCTCCTGAAAGCATTCTTGGAAGCACTCCTTTCCGGTCTTCGCCTCTGCAACCTTCCTCCTCGTCCTTCGAGTTCATCATCTTCCACTTGACCCTTCTCCAGCCCCGCACCAAACCTCTCCACCCTATCCCTCCTTCTCGTCCCACCAGAGTACTCATCCTGGTCATCCCCACCATCACTCCCCGCGCCTCTTCCAGACCGGGATTTAGACGAAGGGATGAAAGACATCTCCATACCGCCATCGGCGGCACGGCGCGTAGCGAGGATACTGGGATCTTGCTCGGCTGAGATTTTGGAGGCGGCAGATTTGGATTGAGAGTGGAGGCGCTGGCCAAATGTAGGGAGAGAAGTGGACTGGGAGCCACCAACGACGAGGGCGGGCTTGCCACGGGGCATGGGACGGCGTTGAGAGGGAGCGAGTTGTCGGGGGTCGTACTGTAACAGATCTGGAAAGCGGTTATACTGTCAGCAACCAAGTAGGAGGATACTATACGTGAGACATAACCTACTGCCATCGTCACTTTCGCCACTCTCGCTTCCTTCGTCTTGCTCGGACTGCGACTCTTCTTCATTCTCTTCTTCTTCTTCAAGGTCCGAAGACATCCTGTCACTTTCATCTTCCTCTTCCTCAACAGCAGTTTTCCGTTTGGCCTATGGGGGGAAGGGATCAGCTCACCGTGGCTTACTCTGATTATCAAGAATGGACTCACATTGTTGTTAGCGGTAGCCGGGTTGAGCAACGCAAACTCTCTACTTTCCTCATCGACTTCATATTCGGGGTTCTCCCACAACTCCTTAAATCTGGGATCTTGCAGTAATCCAGGGGCACCCTCTTCTTCCTCACCGTCCTCCATCTCCTCACCTCCTGCCACAGCCAATCCCTTCTTTTCCTTCTTCTTCCTCTCCAAAGCCTTCTCCCTCTCCTCCGCCCTACGTACCCTCTCCGCCAAAGCCTTGTTGACCTTGGGTTGGTCCTTTCGAGCTCGGATACGAGATTCGGATTTGGCCTTGAGTTTCTCGTTGACGATACGGTCGCGATACTCGGAATATGATTGAGGGTTGGCGATAAGACGTGCGGTGGTGTAGAGTTTGAGGGAGAGGAAATAACCGTGCATGTAGGGTTTGAGCGCAGGGGTACCGATAAGGTGGGTAAGACCAAGACTATCATAAAACTGTCAGTTATGTAAAAGATTGATAGAATGAATTGTACGCACGTTTCCAATTCCGCCTTATCGACAAACTTGTAATCGGCATAAGCACTCTTGCCAGCGCCGCCGGTGTAGTCGTCGGCAAGTTCTTCAGTGACAGAATCAAGGAAGCTAGCCCATTTGGGAGCAGGACCGATGTCGGGGATGTAATAAGATGATAATTGGGGAGCGTCACAGGCGACGAGCATGAGACCTGATTGTGGCACAGGGTGGAGGTCAACAAGGGAGTTGGGAGGGTGGAGGGAAAGCTGATTTTCGGATGGCTAGTCTCCGAGTCAGCAGGAGTCACGAAAAATATGCTGACAAACGACATACCTGATTCTTATCCCAGATTTTGATCACCTTGCTATCAGCACTGACGACTCGGCCCCCATCTTCATGGGCACCGCCACCTCGTAACCAGTCTACCTTCCTAATAGGTTCACTGTAACCCTGATCCTTGAAAGCGAATGGGGTAGGGCTTCGCAAGTCGTACAACAACGTGTGGCCTGTTGATGTACCAACAGCCAAAGACAGACCATCAGTGGGGTGAGAAGAGAGCGCAGTGATAGAAAGTTTCGGGGCAGGAGCAAGTACCGAGTCCTGGTCAAATGATTGTGCAGGAAGCAAATTTGAAGAGGGAAGGACCAGACGAGTCAAGGCTGACCTTGATCGAGGGTCCCAGAACTCAACCACACCACCGCCGCCGTCCAAACCAAAACTCCAAAGCCCATGTCTAGGGTTAACATCCACAACATTGACACCCTCCACATCATCTTCGTTTCCATCACCCCACCCTTGAGCTATGCGCAAGGGCGTCATATATCGACCTTCTTCGAGGTTGAATCGGAAGACTTCGTTGCCGGTGCAGCCTACAAGGGCGTCGGCAGAAGGAGAGTGGTAGGCTAAAGAACGACCGTAGATGGGAAGACGGATGGTGTGGTGAAGACCCATCTGAGTATGAAGCTGTAGAGAACGATCTCGTTGAAGGTGGAGAGTCTTGGTCCAGTCTGACGATAATATCTGATTTCGTAAATCAGCATGCACTTGAATAAGTTGCGACATCCTTCACAAATCATGTACTTACCACGAAGTCGACGTTTTCGGCGTCTGTAACTCTCTCAAACTTGACAGTCAGCGCCTCCAGGTCCCAAACTTTCATCATAGGCTTATATGTTCCTGTAGCAATTGCATGCTGCCCATCTTCGGTGGTCTTGATTTTGATTGAAGACCCGGGAAAAGTGAAGTCTTGAATGAGCTCGAGGTCACCGATCTGATGCTGGGTTTTCGTTCGTTTCTTGTGCTTGCCTGGACCTGTAGGTTTCGTCTTGACAGCAAGCCATGAGGGAAGAGAAGCGGCGGAAGTCGATGATGGACCGTTGACGGTGTACACCTTGGGAAAAGCAACCATGGTGGCAAGGTGTTGATGATGTTTCTGAATGTGTCAGATTTTATTGACAGCGGAAAGAAGACGACCAATGGCTAATACGACTAGATGAGGTGTTCTCTTGGTCCTGGGCCTTTGTAGGGGTATAGGGCCGGACTGAGTGATTTGAACGTATTGTTTTGGTTGGATGCCTATGAAAATTGAAGCAACAACGCGCAAAATTATCTCCTTGAGCAGCGAGCTCGATAATAACCGGCGGTCGGACATGTCCGCCTCCACTTCCCTTCGTTCTTCCCCCCGGCATTCAGACGATAATAGTGCGAGCTTGTTACGTACCCACCATCGACCATCATCCGCTCCTACTACTACTTATGTTTATTTTGTCTTGTTATTTTTCGCTTTTTCATCAGTGCTTTGTTTCCATCTTCAAATCTTTGATTTCTGACAGTACACTACATCGTCATATTCTGACATGGATCATTTCAAGTTCCAAAAATGTTGAAAGAATGAGAGCGGATGGCAAGCCAGCGGCCCTCAATGCACTGAGCCCACACAAGCATGCCCGCTCAGGTCGTTATGTCTGTAGGATCGACATACCTCAAATCATTAAGCCAGCATGATGGTCCATGATGTGATCCAACCCAGCTACACGTACAATCATAAACTGTTTTCCTTAAAGCGTAAGTACCATAATCTCCTTGCTTGCGCAACTTGGACAGAAGAGAAACATCATTCAACATGTGGTGATTTGGGTGATAAACGGTGGGGAAAAGGGGATGAAGATGACGGTGTGAAACGACGAAGGAGAACGAATGAGGAATATTTTAATATAATGTTAGAAAGTAGAGAAGAAGGCTCAACCATCAGTGTTGACTACGGATTATAGATACAGAACCTACATGTATACGTACATGATGGGTACTTAAAAACAAACGGATTAGTAGCTGCTGCTGCTGCTGCTGCTGTGGGAATTTTGCGCGTGGAACTTTGCAATTTCATGGGGGAGCAGCCGGTGTGAACAGACGTGGATGCGGCTCGGGATATGGCATGCAATCATCGGGGTGCAGGCAAGTTGCTTGCTGCTGGTGACATGACCGATGCGTGCACCGGCGGCCCCGGACACGCAACATCGATCGATGGAATCACGGTTCAAGGAAGGTTCACGCAATTCATAAAGCTGAGCCTACTCGTGCCGCGGCACCCCCCATTTCGTTCGATTGCCTATATATCGACAGCCATATCATTGCATACATTCACTTTCTCGAACATTATCTAGCGTTTCATAGATCCTCCGATCTTTCTCGAATGTTTCCCATGAGCATCATCCTCACAAGCTTCGGTGTATATAAACCCCACCCCACTGGCCACAGGTTCTCGTTCTCAATTCCCCAATCCACTTACCGCTATACGTACCTTGTCGCCACCAACATTAACGCCACGGCATATTGCAATCCTACGCCATGTCCTCCGTGTCACACACTCCTGCACGTCCATCCCTTGCTGCCCAGAACCCCAACACGACTCGCAGGATGATGACCGCCACCGCGGCTGCTGGAAATAGATCTCCGGTTGTATCGCCGTCGTCTTTGCCCGCTACCCCAGCACGCTCTGCTTACGTCCCTCCTTCCGCTCCCTAGATCGTGCAGCCTGTGAGCCAGCCCGTCCGTGAAACAATCGAGTCTCCTAGGAAGCCGGGTCCTTCCGCGCGAGGATGGCGAAGGAGCTGAATGACCTCCCTGGCTTCACTGATTTCCGATCCCTCAATCCTCTCAAGCAGCAGCACTTCCAAAATAGTTCCGCATCGGTACATGCCCTAGGAGAACACTTACCTCGAGCCTTTTGTGATATCAGCGAGCTCAGGAACAAGGAAGAGTGGATGCCCTCCATCTTGTACGAGTCTCAACATCATGATCACCCAGAATAAAACCCTTCTCAATATGGCGTCCGAAATAGAGGCTTTGAGATCTCAGGTGACGGAGCTGGAGGAGAAGGTGAAGATGTGGAATAGCGAATTGGAGAGAGAGAGAGAGAGAGAGAGAAAGAAGCCCAGAGCCTAAATGGACCAAGCCCTACTTGTGAGTACACTCAGCAATCCGAGCGGTCGCGCCGCTTCTTCTCTGCGAGTAACAGCCGCAAGCGGTGAAAGGAACTTGCTAGCTCGCTCCCGACCTTGATGAGATACGTCAAACTTACTTTATCTGTATACATGGCGTCGTTCGAAAGATGGTGCGTGAGAATGCCGAGAAACGGGCCAAAGCCGCTGTATGCTGCGACAACTGGCTGGACTACAACGAGGAAGAGGCTCCAGATGGGTACTTCCTAAAGGATGGCAGGATATTCTGGCGTCCAAACTAGTCCATTCTTCGCTGTGCCTTGTGAGGTGATGTTTAACTCTGATTGCAAGCCGGAGCTAACAGCTTCTTTATCCTTTGTAGCTTCGAGAATCTCGTCAGCGCCGCCGTCAAAAAATGCTTACAGGATGACCAGTTCGTCCAGATTAAAAGCAAGCCAACAAATAACGAATTGAGGGGCCGGGTGGTCGATTACCTCAACAGCGTTGTGAGGGAGAAGAAAAAGGCAGAGGCGAAGAAAAAGACAGAGGCAAGAATGGAGAATATAAAAGGGAGAACCATGAGAATGAGTGCTTGCATTACACTCTGTCATTGACATGTGCTTCTCTTACTGTGGATTGTATTGTAGTTCCGTGTATTGCTTATAAACAACTGGAAGGACACACCCCTGGATGGGTGCAAGGAATGAGACCTTTTAAAACGGGCACTAGTCTCAGAAAGGGGGGTTCTGCGGAATCTCCACTTCCTCGAACATAACGAGATTGAAGATGTTCTGAAGAGAGTGGCCGAAAGGAGGTCTAGTTCAGCAGGAGATGACGAGGATGAGGATGATGATGATACGTATGACGAGTTTCTGCTTTTTTCCGACGTTTACCATGGAAGTAAGGCAGAAAGACCTGGTTGGGTGGCGATCGAACCATGGTGGTGGTCCCCTGTAATAAGGAACTGACCGCCCTGTTCTGTCACAGTCACCAACTGACCACTCGCCGTTGTCCCTAGATCCGCCTTGCTGTTTGGACTGGCTAAGAAAGTTGGTTGCAAGCCCAAGACAAGACGAAACGCAGGTCAACTCATGTCTTCCACCTGCCGTACAAATACCATCGTACGATCTCCATGGGTTTCCGCCTCGCGTCCGGTCCAAGCAGCCTCGAAGACACGCCAGACGGTCTCTTCCATCCAACAGCTGCGTATACAAAAGGCATGATCGACTGGGAGGCGGCACAGAAGATGGACTCCTCCTTCATTCCCACTTACGAAGATGTTCCACCCGACCCCACCAGATCTCAGTCAACACAAGGTCGTCTCCCGTTTCTGGAGATTCTCCGCCATCATCACTCGTCGGTGTACGCAAGGCTTCAAAAACGCCTTGTGCTTCTGCCCGGACTAGATAGTTACACCTTGAGGAGCTTGTGGGAAAGTCGATGTGAGGAGGGCACCATGCAATATGAATCAAAGCTCCAACGAGTCATTGCAGGTGTGCGTTATAGCAATTTTTCCGAATATCTCGATGCTTCCCCAGCCCCTGTTCTTGATAGCTGCCATGAGATGGAGGAGATGGACTTCGACTTCACTCAAGAAAACGAGGTTTTTGGAAACTGTAATGGTTTTGTTACGGAAGAAGAAGTGGAAGGAGGTTCCAGTATTGAGGAGGCGGCCATGTAATAGGAGACTGGAAGTGGCAGTTTGAAGTAAAGGTTCCAAACACGATAGAGATCCATTATGTAGGAGTTGTTTATGAATCGAAGTCAGCGACAGTGAGACATTGTAGCCTGAGTAGAATGACACTCACTGTCCAGGTCCGTCTGATGTGCAAGTCCTTGACCTTGCCCAAGTCAACCAGTATAGTACCTTGCCCATTTACACGCAAATCCCAAGGCAAAATCGTTTATCCACAATCCTGACCAGTAAGCTCACGTATGTCGGGCAACTGGGACAGTGACAATGATCTTGGTACCTAATGGTGCCGAAGATCTTTGCGGAACACTAACCAGTGCGACTGGGTGGATGGAAGGTAACGATTTCGCGTGGATCGGGAAGAAGAAAGGAGGGGAGAGTTGATGTTGAGAAAACACCTGGGTATCTAGTGTTTTCCTGTCAAGGTCGTTAATGACTGTATACCCAATTCAAAGAAGAACTTACTCTTCATCATACCGGTATCCGTAAGCGATTGAGGGCTTGAACCACCTGAAAACGCCAAAGAGTGGTGGGACAAAATCCTTCCATCAGAAGCCCCTTGGATATGGGAGAAGACGGTCCAGAGTATGCTTGTCATAGTCGGCTGATGGAATTCACCAAAGCGACGTAGGGGAGGGCGGCACTCTACAAAGGAACACGCATTCTTCCTGTTGAGACGAGGTAACTGCGTCGCACCATCGACTATCCACTCCTCCTTGAAGGTGGGGTCAAGGGGTCGAAAACGATAGCCGCGAAACCTTAGCTCGTGATGGAACTCGAAGGAGTCACTGATACCCTCGCCTCTAGGGCGGTCTGGCTGTTGCGCCATGCCGGGAAGATAGTCCCTGAGGAATCGCTCCCGCCGCGTACTCTCCGGCGCAACGCTTGTCGACCCTCAGCGATAGCCAGTTCAAGAATGACCTGAATGACAGCCTTCGCCATGTCGCCCAATCGCTGAGGCAGCCCTGCAAAAGCCGTGAGGAAGATTGAGAAGACGGCAAGGACGGTGGCAAGTAGAGGCATATTCCTTGCAGTTGATTCGATGCAGAAGATGGGTTCATCTTGATAAGGGCTGGGTTGCCGACACGAGTAAGGAGGGATCAAGGATTCGGGAACTTTGGTAGGCCATTTGCTAAGCTGATGGCCAAGACGATCACGGATGATACCACCATATCCATCACCCTCAAAACCTGTTTCAAGAAGAGACTCATCCATCATGATGGCAGGAAGATCATCATAGCCTTGCCTATCATCGATATCCATAAACTCTCTTTCGAGACCGCCTTGTGAAGTCTTTTGACCTGAGAGAGAAGGAGGGTAGGCATCATCGGATAAAGACATGGACTGGCCAGCAGGGGGAGAGGATCGAGGGATCGAGATGTCACCGGAGACAGAATCATCGGAAAGGGGTACAGATGGAAGGGTAGGGGCAGCAATTTGAGGCTACGATGACCATAGGTTAACCCATTGTTGCAGCTACACGGCTCATGTCCATCTTCCGGGCACTCACCAAGGTCGCTTCTGGTCCTATAGGTGCTGCTTCGATGACATCGTTTGTCCTACGATAGTTATTGCTGGACGGGCTAAAATGGGATAATAAGCCTTCCAGTGAAGACCTCAATTAGGAACGCAAGTGCATGACTATTTTGCACCTGGGCGCCCTGCGATTACTACTTCGAGGCATTTTACTGAAAGAAGCGTCCAAACTAGGTCGAAGATTGAGATAGTCTTGCTGATTCGTACGCTGAGTCATCGAACTCGTCAGCTTCTCCCATATTTTGTAGGAATTGAAGCTTACGCTTGGAGATGAGATTGCAGACGCTTGGTGACGCACGAAGTTCTGAGCCAATGTCCGTCGAGGGGCTTGTGTCGAGCCTAGTATTTCTCTACAACGCCATCCATGCCGAACCAGCTGCGTGCCCCGGACCTTTCCCCGCAAAACATTCCCACGGTGCACCGCGTTCGTCCCTGTCCACGCGCGTAGTATAAATATACTCATCGTGCTTGTTTGTTGTTGTGAGATCGATCGACGGAAAGAGAGCCAGGCGGGAACTAGAGCATTTTATTGAACCTTCATTCGTTCATCACATATTCAGTTGATATTTCATTTACGCATCTGCCGTTGCCTTGTCAGACCTTGACCAATCAACAAAAGTCTTCGTATTCGGCATACTGCGTTTCTTGCTCACTGTTTATTAGATCAGTATGAGCCAAACTAGTAACAGTCAAGCCAAGCCCGCCCGACAGCGTAAATCATCATTGCCACCCAGCCTGCCTGACGATGTTACCGACATTCCCATGTGGGATCTTTTGGAACTGGAACCCCCTCCTAGTGACGAAGAATTGGAGAGGAACTACTCTGCTGCTCTGAAAGAGTTATGGCACGAAGAATTCAATGGGGAGTTTAGCTACAATTTTCGACTCTTCTTCAATCTCGAGAGATGTGTCAGAACTCGGCCGCTCCACCCTCCTAGCCTCACATTTCATGTTTTTGTTGGATTTGTACAAGAACGGCCACTGTCTCGCGTTCTGTCAGCAACGATGAGGACTCCTTATTCGAAAACAAAAGTGAAGGCAGCAGTCGACAGGTGGATACCGAAATTGGAAACGGCGGAGGAGCAGGAGGAGGAGGATGGGGATTGGGTGGCATCCAGCAAGTCGTCTGGAACAGACCGTACGTTACTTCTATCTTTTTTTTTACAGCGGGAGTAAGCAGTATCATTAACGACAACACAGACGTAAAGTCATCCAGTAAGGTTACGTCTACGCCATCCTCTCAAGGGAGCATTCGACGCCTGGATTATGTGCTTGAAGTTACATGCCGGCACGTTGGTGGCAGAAAATCCACATCTATCCCCCTCTCCATCGAAACTAAAGCTTTCCCTTTGAATGATTTTGGCCATCCACAATCCCAATCAGAGGCCGATAAAGCTTTCGTGAAGGGTCTGAGTCAGACGGCAATGTATGCGCTGGCGGGATGGGAGATGTACCGATATCGTCGCAGTCTTTTCATTTGTGGACCGGCTTTTTGTAGGGTCTTTGTGCTCGACGACAACGTTCTTGCTGTTGAAGTGTCGTCACCTCCAACCTCTTTGTCGCCCCTCAATGTGCCTTCCTTCTTTTCCTCATACAGTTACGGCTCAATGCCGCATAATCTTATATCCCCTCTCGCTAATGAAGAGTCGGTTTCGCCGACTCTATTCAAACATAACCCTGATTACACTATCAACCCCCTCTCGTGTCGTCTTTTGGAATCATTCATTCGAGGTACTTTGGAAAGAACCCTTCGCCAAACCGTTGGCGAGGCTCTAGGCTGCCAGGCAGAGGAGATGGACACTGACTACCTGTCAGCTTCCCATTCAGGTATAGCTTTTGCAACATTGACTCCTTTGTCGAATAGACAGGATTTGGTTGCCCATGCTCGTGATAACGCCACTATCAGCAAAGCCGCCAATTCTGGTGCAAGCCGTAAGAAAAAAGCTAGCTCTAAGAAGGGTTCCTATTTAAAGACGCGTGGGAATAGAAGAGATCCGGGTGGCGAGAGCGGTGGTGACAGAGGAGCAAGTGGGGGCGATGGGGATGGTAGGGGTGATACGGGTGGTGGAAATGGTGAGCGTGGTGGAGATAGCGGAGCACATTTTTCAGGATCGGGATTTGCCCGCGATGAGGGAGGTGAAGACACCGACGCCAAAAGGACTCATAACCTGTCAGGCCCTCATGATAAGGATCTGCCTATTGAGGCTCTTGATAGTTCACCAGAGGCAGAGAGCGTTGTATGGAAGGAAAGCGGCTGTTTGGCTAAACCAAACGGACGCAATCGTGAGTGCTTCTTCGGCTTGGTTGGACCATTTATTGATACCTTGAATCCAAGGATTTAACGATTGGCTGGAAGCCCTTTCGCAGGCCGAGAAAGCTACTGATATTTCCAGCAATGGCGTATCACCTGCCACCGACACCATCGAAGATGTAGCTGACCTTGCCATGGACTCAAACGAGTACCAACAGTTACGTATAACTACCCTCCTGGCCGATTTGGACGTACGCTTTGTGTCGGTCAGCAGCGCCCAAATGGATGGACTATTTTCTGCTGATTCTTCAGTATATTCATTCGCATCCTACATCACTGGCTAATCCAATGAAAAGGCTGCTATAACCTTCCCACGGGACAAGGGAGTCAATCATAAAGTCAATTGCTCCACATCTTTCGTCTCATCTTCTTCATCCGGCACGCATTCGCTGATGACACCTGTATCATCTCGTACCCAATTGCGATTGGCCCAACCTTCTGCTGTTGCTCATTCTTCTGCTTCTTTTAATTTGGGCCACTTTAAGGAAAATGACGACGAAATTTCCCATGTCTTTTTGGACCAAACATATGCCGGCTAAATTTCTGTGTGAGTACATACATGCATCACTATAACATTGTATCTTCGATTGACCTATTGTATACTTCCAGAAATCATTCACATCCATATGGATCGACTCGTGGCCCGATTCCGAACTCCTATAACTATAACCATTTGACCATATGATGGAGTAACATTGATTGGAGCACACAGCCACGTTAATGATACAAGCTTTAATTAACTTAGCCATCCTATAAGTACGGTGACCCATACCGAGAAACATTTTTTAACTATTCAATTGTACGGGCTTGTAGCCAATTGCGACCCAATTATAACTGTGGGCTTTTTATGTCGTGATACGATTACAGAGACAAACATTGTACCTATATGGTCATGAAAACGACAGTGCATGTTACAACCTTTGTAGATTTCAACGAATTATGTGGTTCCCATCCGTCCTCTGAATGACTGTAACAAATGCCTGGGCCAAAGACAAGTGTTGTTGCAAGCGGTCACCCGAAAGATGATCCAGGGCTATGTTTCCAAAAGACGGTCAAAGAAGTTTACAAGGTCATTCACCGCATGATTGAATTGTCGGATGGGGACTGACAAAAGTAGACGGTATCATTATTACAGAACACATGTCTTTGAATAATAAGCAGTCCACGTATAGCAAGATGCATATCAGCATAGGACTTTCGCGCCAGGAGAGGAAAGGCTGCGTGCGCTGGGTCTCAAAAAATAAAATGATGGAATACTTCACGATTCCGCGCAACGTTCAATTTCTTCTCTCGTGCCAGTGGTTTTGTTTTAAGTACCTGTGAATAGGTCTGAACCGCTCAGTAAACCAACGACCGCTCTCTACCATAATGAATCAAAAGATATGAATGCGAACGAACTACACATACGAGCAGATGGCTGATTCACCAAAGGTTTAAGAACCAAATCACAGTTTCGACCTCTCGTCTTTCTCCCTCCTCCTCATCATCCTCGTCTTCGTCGCTACATTATGGATCAGTTTGAATGACATCTTTGCACGAATCGCGAAATCCACCGTCGCTCATCGCCGTCCTCGAAGAAGAAGATCATCTAGTACATAGACGCGCCACTCAGCACACGACGTACTACATTAAGATTGCGAAGAAACTACAAGAAGCTATAGATCAGTCTATTATTTCGATCTAATAATTTCACTTAAAAAACATAGAATAACAATTAACTTGAAATGAGATTCTTTAGACGAAAGGCCAAAAAGCAGTGAACAGTTGTCAGTAGCTTACAGCACGCTCTCAGTTCTTGGCATGAGAAAGGATTACATACGTCCATATGTTGGACTAGACCATCATTTTGTTTGCTTTGTTATTTAGTTCAAGATTCGGTTTTTGACATGGACATATTGCTAGACATGAGGCTGGTGGGGGAGGGAAAAAGAGCAGAGAAACTATAACAACAGGACAAAAAGGACATGGGCGTGCATCATGCATCTTGCATCTTAAGCCAGAAAGTCAATCAACGACAACAGCATAATGATTGATGAAACGTCAAGCCATTGAGAAGCTTTAAAATTAACCGCTGGAATGAAAGGATAAAATGTAAACAAACAGTTTCCGCCAGCCACAAGCCACCAGCCACCAGCCTCATTTTATTATCGGAGAATAACGTTGGATAAGCTTTCTTGCTGTTCTTCTTCTGTTTTTTAATTATACGTAGATGATTTTTTTTTGGTTAGATTTTTTTAACAGTCTTGTTGCAGTTTTCCCCAAGTCCTGCTTGAAGTAGATTAAAATGGCGGAAGGTACAAGGCAGAACGCGGTGAGTCGGCACAAGCGACAGACGACCTTGGCCAGCGGCGGTAAATTGAGGGTAGTCCCTGGTCCCTGGCTAGGCATAAGGGCATGCCGGTATGATGTCCGTGCTTCCTTGGTGCCCCTGCAATTTATTGAATTACTTTTTCACACTGCCGTCGAAGTTTGGGATGGATGCAAAATGCGAAATGCGAGCTGCAGCTGTGTGAAGAGGGAGGAGTCTGGGGATGAGCATAATAGGTGAGAAATGGAGAATGAAAGATGAGAGGCAAGGGAAGGCAGAAGGAAAACGAGGAAAGTAATTTACGTTGGTTTATGTTACAGGTACGCATGGGACTTTCTGTTGTCTTTTTCTTGTCGCTGCGAAGTGTAAAGCAGAGGTGCTGCGATTGCTGGCCAGAACTTATTTAGTATTATGAGCCTGAGACAATTGACCGGCCTCACATGATAATTCCCCACGTAGCTATCCGTTTTTCTTTCTCATCATCCATCCTCTTTCCTATCCCAACGCTCTCTTCCGCAGAATACTAAAAGCTCGGTATACATCAACGTCGTCGGGCTTTTGACTTCGGCGCTGGCTGCCAAATTGCCGACCACCGACTCCCATCGGCCCTTGCATTTCAGGTGACTTCTCACGGCTTGAATGGAACACGCGGCTGTCCCAAAATAATAGAACTAAGCATCAATTTAATCCGACAGAAATTGCACTTCCCTGCGCTAACCCCGAATGCCGGAAGTTGCTCTCTGATTAATATCTCTCTTGTGTTTTTAAGCTTTATCTAGTACTGCCCACCAACAGTAGCCTTGATAAAGGCAATTGTGAAATATACAAGTACGCCTGTTTCACGAGTATTTCTTCAACCTCTTCTCGTTATAACATCTTCCATCGCAAGGGGACGCCTGTGCTGGCATCGACATCTGTATACGTCCAACTGCTGTTGTCCAAGACGAGCTTTCCACCAGTCTCCAGTTCCAGCCACGAAGTGGGCGATACACGGTCTGTCCCGAATTAGCCATCACCGATCAACGGCTTCCAGCGAGCGCGCTCAGACTTGTGCACGCCTGCCTTTCCTGTATTCCTTTGGTGTCGCCCTTCACTGCCGAATATACACCAAAACGCACGCTTAGAACAGTCATACTTCTACATTATGCACTTTGACGAACCTATATCACCACGCTCGCAACCTTCCAATCTCCCTGGATTCGAATCTCGCAGAGCCTTCAGCTTGCCTTCCATCACCATGCCTTTCAACAACTACGGTAATAACAACGCTCCTCTCCTCCCGCTGACCCGTCACTCCTTCTCTGGTCCTTCCTCACGGCGCTCAGCTGCGCGAAGACTATCATACGGCATCAAGAACCGGGCATCTCAATATCCCTATTCCGTCACTATTGGTGGTATCCTCACCCTCGCCCTCTTCTTCTTTGTCTACACTAGTCCTGGCTCCGATCTTGGTCGGTACAATTCTGCCGCTTCAAGATTACACATTAGGACCCCCAATGAAGATATATTACCCCTACCCACATCAGAACGCGTGATACACCGTCCAGATTCAAAAATGGACAACGGCGTCATGCTTTTAACAGTAGACGAAAACGAGTTAATAGCAGAAGACGACTTGTTCTGGGATACTTATACCGAAGCCGAACCTCTCTCAGCAGAGGAAGCTGCTGCCGAAGCTGAACTTCAAGCACACAAGCAAAATGTTCAAGCACAGAATGTAGCTCAGTCACTAAGGGCGTTGGTCTGGTGGTTGGCTGAAGGTGGAGTTTTGCCGAATGATTTCGAGGTGCCGAGCAAGTCCCATTTGAAGAAGATTGGGTCATCAGGCTTTGAAAAGTTGTTATCATCGATTGACGCTGGGGAAGGGGATGAAATCATATTTGAAGACGGGTGGGCAGACTTTGCGAATAAAAGGTATAGAATCGTCGTTTTCTCCAAGGTGAGTTCAGTCTTTTTTTCGTCTTTTGCTCATGTATAATGCTGACGGATGGATCATTCTAGACATACTGCCCGTACTCTAAGAATGCCAAATCCATTCTTGGCAAGTACCATCTTTCTCCCGCACCATTCATCATCGAACTTAACCAACGATGTAAGTCCCCATCCACCTCCACCCAATTGCCATAAGCTAACCTGTCCTTTTTTCTCCTTCCTTCTTCGGATATAGCCGATATGGAAGCCCTCCAAGGGCTCTTACAACGTTTCACCAACCGCCGAACCGTCCCCAACGTCCTCCTCGACTTTATCTGTATTGGCGGTTCCGACGATATCACGCTCTTGCATTCCGAAGGCGGATTGCATCGCAAATTCGAAGAGATGGGTGCTTTCCCCGGGTTGGTCAGGCGAGCAACAAGCTTGCTGCCTGACTCTGAGGAGAATAGGAGGGATGAGTTCGAAGATCATGAGGATCGATCATGAAGTGCACGCAAAAAACAACGCACTCAAAAGAGGCCAGCCAGGAATCAAGAATCATTAGGTCCAAAACACTATTTGGTCGGATCGTCATAACGTTGTCATTATAGATTGGTATTTATCCCGGGGTGTAGAGTGAGCATGTGGCGTACGGTTTAGCGGATCCTGTATACTGTGCGAGGTACAAACATAGTTAGTCAATCTAGTCAATCCATTCACTGATTCAAGAACTCATATTAATTTGAAGCGATAATCTTTAGTTTAGTTCCTCTTTCCATGTTTCATTAAGTCTTCACAATTCGGAGCACAACCCACCATATGCAGCATTATTACAAGTGACTTTGGTTTCTTGCTTCAAAAGTCAAGGGATACGGAAAGTCAATGTCAAGTTTGAAAAAGGGGCTTCACATGTCCATACTTCCCTCAGATTTTTTATAGTAATGATTGAGAAGTACGAATACTAGTATTTTACCACCTGGATCGACCACCTCTCATCATCCTCATAAATCCACCTCTCTTCAAAGCCATAGCGGCCCCCAAACCATAGATAATCCCACCCAAATGCCCCGCAGAGTCAGTTCCCGAATTGGGTCTCTGGACAGCAGAGTAAAAATCCCACTACATCCATTACATCGCGTCAGCAACTTCATAATTTAAAAAAAAACTCCAGCTCGAAAAATCCAGAGAACCGGAACAGCAAAAAACCAGGAAAGCGAAAAAGGGACTTACAGCAAAGATACCACCAATAGCAACCCATACAGGCATAGGGATGACGAAGAACATCAACACCTGAGAATTAGGGAATAGAGCACCATAGTACGCGAGACATGCGTAAATAGCGCCAGAAGCGCCTTCACTACCCCACCACCTGTGTCGGGAGAAGCGGTGGTAACCGAGCGAGACGAGGGAGGAGAATACACCGGCTACAATATGATTATATAATTATGAAAGGGGTTTCGTTATTAACACTGGGTTTGGGGAAAAGGAACGAGGAAGGAAGCTTACCTCCCAGATAAAGGCCAAGGAACGAGGCGGAGCCCATAATTCTAACAAAGCGGATCAACTTATGTATCCCTATGGTGAAATGCAAATTGGAACTTACGAAGCGGCTGCAGGGGCCAAAAAGTAAAGACCCAAACAATTGACAAAGATATGTGTACCATTACTATGGGAAAAGGCGCTCGTCACCAGCGTCCATCTGGAAGTAGTCTCGTCAGCTAAATGGACGTGCTCTAGGTGGCTCATCAGAGGAGAGATACACCTACATTCTCCCGGAAAAGACGTTGACTTCATTTAAGATAAAATTGTTTCTTAAAAAATATAAGAGTGAAGGATCACGGAATCGTTGCTATCAATCTCGGAAATCAGCTTTGGACTCGTCCAAACCATCGAGCTTTGATCAGCTATATGTGACGACTCACAGCGGAGGAGAGAGCATATTGCCAAAGCAAAAACACAGCTCCATTGATACCGATCAGCCCATATACAAGCGTCATGGTCGGTATCCTATCGATCCTTCTCCTAAGCCTTGTGAACCACGCCCAAGGTCCTTGGGGTCCACCACCCCCCGAACCATAACCATTACCACCCGACCGACCTCCCCGTGGGAAGTAAGTTGATCTGATGAGAGAGTTGGTTGAAGAAGTGAATGATCTCTTGGTGAGAAGGCTGGATAGGGGGGGAGATTGAGGCAAAGGAGAAGATCGGGTGGTGAAAGGGGAGGAAGTGAGGAGTGATCGGCTGGGTCCGGCAGTGCGAGGGATGAATGGCGTAAAGAAGGCGTGTGAGGGTCTGATAGTGGCCATAGAAACTGGTTGAACCCTTGGAAATGAATGCGAGAGTCCGAACGCCGCTCTTAATGCCATTTTGTTGAACGTTATCGGGGGTGTATAGAGCGAAGAAGATGAAAAAGGACGCATATGAATCGTATCGCATTATTGGGTATAAGTAGGAAATGGCAAGTTACTAAATGCAGACGTCATCATTTCAGGTTTAAATTCCCGCGTATCTCATTCGCCATGGGCCTTTTGTTGGTGAGAACATCTCTCATCGGTCTAATGCTCAACAAAGAAGGCAAGGCTTTATGGAGTACACAGCTTTTTACCATTTCCCTGGTCAATGCCAAAGTGTCAAGTTCATGAAAAAATCGGAGGGACAAGAGAGCTAGAGCGTCGTGAAGTCTCGTATTCATTCGTCGTTCGTGAGAATGGTGTTGTTCGTAATCAAGGGGGGTAACTGATAGAAACTAAGGACCATCCACACTGCTACCCATCCTAATAAGAGCATGCCCCGTGGCAAACTGGAAAATTAAGAGATTGGAAGAAGATACAGCATGAGTATTCTTCTTCGCGACGGAGCTGAATTCCAAGTGCAAGCCAATGTTCCAGCGACATAACTTTTATCCCGTCGCGTCGATACGCGTTTGTACTTTCAGCTTACGCGATCTTCATCAATCTTTGCTTCTTTTGAGGCTTCTTCTTTTTATATTAAGGCTTTCCAGTCTATTCACTCGCCTAGTTGAATAGACGAGCTGTAAACATGACACAACCAAATAATGCTCATCTTCCGGTTGGTATCTTTTTCAACGCCTGCCACCACATTGATATCTTTTGGACGATTCCTTGAGCTGATTTTCCATCTTCATAGGTCTTTGTGGCTGAGATGGAAGATGTTCGACCATTTGCGAAACTCTTGCGTAGTATTGGGCTCAAACATGTGCGCGTTGCAGATGTTCACCTCAAACCAGACTCTGACGGATCGTAGAACGCTATATTGGACGCAACAGACAACTTAGTCACAGTCACTGTCGAGGACGCTCGGACACTTTGCGGTACGCCGCTTTGATTCTGTACCATATGAGGCGGGAAAAACTAACTGCAATTGGTGCAACAGCTGCCTCTTACATCCCATCGCACATCTTCTCCTCATGGACATTCCGTAGAACTGATTTCCCAGCCACATTCGAATTCTCCCTTGACTCTCTTCTTCAGTGCCTAAACATCTTTGGTAACGCCGGTTCGTCAGGGAAGGAGAACATTTCAAATCTGAGAAGTAAGCGGCGCTGGGCTGGGGAAGCGGAAAACCCTACAGGGGAAGGGAGTGGAAGTGGGGGCGGAGCGGATGAAGACCGGAGGTGGGCGAAAGAGAGGAAGGGGATGACGGGTATGCGGATGGAGTGGATGGGTCCAGGGTACGAGCTGAACCTCCTCTTGTCCGTTCGATTCCTTCCTTCTTTTCGGACCGTTTGTACGCTCTTGCTGATAGGGGTTGTGTCTGTCCTTGTTTGTGTTCCGTGCTTGTATTTTGGTGATATAGGCGAGACGAATCCAAAGGTCCCACGACGACATGCGCTTTACGTACCCTCGACCCGGAAGAAATTCTCAATCCAATATTTGACCAAAATGAGCGGTATGTTCATCTCTCCCCTTCCTTTATTGAATTTCATCTCAAAATTAATCGTCATGCCTGGCCAACCCAATAGTGCGCTATACGTCATCATGCGTTCCGACTGGTTGCGCGACGCCCTCCTTGACCTCCCACCTTCATCATCCCGCATAACACTCAGCGCCATCCCACCCCGCGCTCATGGAAGAGGTCATGATGGTGATGGTGGTAATGATTCCCCCGAGCGCGAGATGAACGCCGATGTAACAACCTCTACCATACGGACAGGAAGACGGATCGATGAAATGGGACAGTTCAGTATACAAGCTGAAGGAGATTTTGGGAGTGTCGAGTTGGATTATCCGAATGATAAAGAGGTGATGCAGAGGTTTATCTGTGTAGACGAGGGGATTTCTTTCAGGTCGGTTCTAGATCTTCTCATTGTAATGTGTTTGCTTGTTTCTGATGAGAAAGGAGAATAGCTATCATTCTGCGCATTTCGCGCATCTCTCGAGAGCTTTGCAGAATTCAATCAAAGTGTGTCTGGAGATTCAGTCTGATGGATTTCTTTCTGCGCAGATTATGATGGCGGAAGGCGAAGAACTTGGCGAGCATGGAGGGTTGCTGCACTACAAGGTACGTCCTCTGTGGCAGCCCCTAGTATAGGTGCTAACTTTAGGAAAGATGCAGGCATTGGAAGACGAGATTTTAAGTTAGGCCGAACATTTATTTATGTTGTGTGTAACAGTACTATTAGGACATGTCATCACCATCAACTCATACTACATATAACCCTCTCGCAGCGCTTATCTGACGATCAATTCATAAGACACAGGCAACGAGCATTGGATAGATACAAATATTGAAAATTCCCACTTGCAGGGGATTCAAGTTGCTTCGTCCCTAAAAGGCTCTGGCTTAGTAACCGTGGCTAAGACGCATAAAAAATCAGCAACTCGTTCAACAAATCAATTCGTATCGCAGAGTATACTCACACAACGATAAGGTCCTTGGCCTCCTTCTGAGCGACGATCCCCGAGTCAATGAGGAACTGCTTGGCGGCGACCCTCTGGTCACCTTGCAGCTGCAAAACGTCACCGTGGTTTTTGGCGACGGGGGCAGGAGAGTCTTCCTCGCCAGAGTCAACTTCGGGCTTGACAACGGTACCGTTGCAGGCAAACTCCTTCTTCATCGCTTTGAGAATCTTGGAGTGGTTGTACTTGCTGGGGATACCCTGCACAGTGGTAAGGGTCTTTCGACCGTTACGCTGTTGGAGACCTGCGTAGCGGTTAGGATATCTAGAGCTGCAAGATGTGAGAGAGATGTGGCGACTCACGGATGTGAATCTTGTCATTTTTGGAGCCGACGGCCTTTTCGATAGAGGGAGTGTCGTTCAAGTCGTTAACGGGAGCAAACGGGTCTATTAAGGACGTTAGGTCCGTCCTTACAAACAGATTGTTTTCTTACCAAAAGCAGGACCGAGGTTCTCAACCCCAGCTGTAGCCGCAGGGGCCTTTGTCTTCTTGGTAGTGGCGTCCACCTTGCTCTGGGTAACTTTCAAGACAATTTATCAGCCTTTGCCTTTCCGTTTCGCCACAATCACATAATCGCTCTTTTCCCACTGATCAATTGCGGAAACACAATATTTTGAAAAGCGGCGAAAATGTTCCAATGCGCGAGATCTGCGATCAAATACGCACCTGTAGTGCTCATTCAACTAAGTAATGTAGGTCGCTTGTTCGAGAAAATGTGTTTGAAAGCCAGAAAGATGAGTGGTGAGTGAGAACGGGAAAAGAAGAGAAAGAGATTCGATATGTAAATCAAGTCACGGCTTTAATGACAACTGATATGAATGGAGACCGTCAGCGCTGATTATGGCGGCGTTTTCGGCGATTGTTCCAGGTGGCGTTCGCCACCCACAGCTTATTTTGAGTTTCAAAGCTGGCCTCCACCGACGGCGAACGAAGGATTTCGAGAGGCTTCTCGGAATGACAACCAGAAAAAGTTGGTCAAAGACAACGCAAGTAGTACTTGGCAACAATGCCCAGAGTTACAAAGAAACAGAAAGAGTCAGGTAAGGCGCCAAAGCCTAAGCCGAGAGCCAGGTCGGCTCCGAACGCAAGTGCAAAGCAGGGATTCAAGACTGCACCATCTCGTGCACCCAAAGATGCTTACCTCGGTAAAGGTGTGTATTCCATTTTACGCGTCTTGACGCGGTATATCCTCTCTGCTCAAATCCTGGCTAACACCGAATATGAATCCGCAGCTAAGAAGATCAAGACCGACTTGATTCAACGTGCCAAAGTCAAAAAACAATACGCCAAAGTCCTTCGCGCTGAAGGGATGGAGAGTGAGCGACTAGGTGACGGTTCTAGGCGACGCAATGAACGGGAAGAAAGCGATAACAAACTCAAGGGGAAGACAGGAAGCTTTAAGGGGAAGGAAAGGCGGGAGAGGGAAGAGAGAGGGGAAGAGGATCCGGATACGGCTCGGATTCGTGCCCGTGCCGGCCCTTCCTCTTCTTCCTCTTCTTTCTCTCGTCCCAACAAGCCATTCAACAAGTCTTACAACAATAAGCCTTACGACAAAACTACTCGGAAGTCTCGAGTCGAGGAAGCACCCCCTAAACCCAAAGTCCGCGCTCTTTCGCCGTCTCCTCGCCCTTCCGCTCCTTCCTCTGAACCGAAACCATCCTTAAGAACATTGAAGAAAGAAGGTTTTTCAAAATATCATCGGGCGAAGGATGCAACGGGTTTATCAAAAGGGAGAGGTCAGCCGAATATGGGCGCTAGGATGGGGGTGTTGTTGGAGAAGATCAAGAGGATGTGAAGAGTGCATCAGATAGATGGCTGGCAAGCAATTGTACGATAAGTGGATATGCGAGCATGGGATCATGCAGTGTTGTATGACATTGACTAGTTCCGGCCGAGACGAAATCAAAGCTTTTCATAGTGCAAGACATCACTTTCATGTTCCTTCGCACTGTTTATGCTCATAACAAAACGTAAACACTCTTGGCCAGATGGATGTTTGAAGCTTATGTGTTAATTCATCAAAGACAACGAAGATAAAGCCACATGTATTAACGCAGGCTATTCAAGCTTTCTCGGATTTCTTGGTATACTTCTCAATGCTCTCATCTCGCACGCAAATATCCTCTGTCTTTCGTTAGAAGATAATATTAGCAAAGTACGCTCGGCCACATGATGGAAGTGTCGAAATATGAACCTTCTCTCGAAACAAACAAGGGGCGAAAAGGTAGCTTTTCACGAATCTGTAGCTTTGGCAGGGATGATAGATATCCAGCCGACCGGGTCTGTCCACATACTAGTCTTAAATATGTACTAGAAATGCAATCCCATAAAATGGACGGGTGCTCTCTTGTGCAAGCAAAGTGGGGGATTAGATACAAGCAAAACAAAGTTCGTCGCGAACGCGCTCGACGCGTAAATTGAATTCAGGTTCTTCATGAGATATCCTTCAATTTCATCTCTATCCCCTCTTTCATCCTTACTTTTCGCACCAACCCAAACAAGCAACAATGGAAGAAGGCCGTATCTGGTCCGTTGGCGTCCTCGAAGGTGCAGAGCAGCAAAACGCCCCCTCTGAAATTGAACGACTCTTCTACGACTTTCTTCATGGGTTCCGTATTGAAGACCAATGGACGTACCGCGACGCTCTCCGATCCGCCTTGCTTTTGAAACACCACACTTTGGAAGTTGATTTGAGAGATCTTGTGGCATGGAATGAAGAGTTGGCGCAGAAAGTGCAGGAGAAACCCGGAGAAATGATTCCTCTAGTGAGTTTTTTTTTCTTATTTTGAATATCGCTTGCTCTTTACGTATTTTTATACGTATCCAAAGTACTGATGAAGTTCAAAATAGTTGGAAGCTGCACTCTTGAAATACGCCCGTGATTTAGTTCGTCCGACCAGTGAAGCAGACAGGGAACGAGAACGCGAGCGAGCTCAGAATGGTCAGCCCAGTTTGGCCGCTGAGGAGGTGCCTGATATGCAGGTGGCCATCAAGTCTGGCATGAACCTCTTACAATTCCGACAACTCAATGTAAGTGCTTCTTATCTCTTGATACCATCCGATAAATATCTATTTAACTAATTTGATATTTACAGGCGAACACCCTGACCACCCTCGTCAGGTTACCAGGGATTGTAATCAACGCTTCTCAACTCACATCCCGAGCGACCGAACTCGCTCTCCAATGTAAAGGCTGTCGAAGTGTCAAGCACGTCAAAGTCTCTGGCGCTATCGGTGGTGAACGTGCCGCTCTTCCTCGACGATGTGATGCGTAAGATTCATAGCCTTTCCTGCTGTCACTACCAAAACTAACGAGGAACTGTTACTACACAGCGAACCCGTAGAAGGCCAACGCAAAGATTGTCCCCTTGACCCCTATGTCATCCTCCATGACCGGTGCCGCTTTGTTGACCAGCAGAACATCAAGCTCCAAGAAGCACCCGATATGGTCCCTGTTGGTGAATTGCCCCGCCACATGATGCTTCATGCCGAGAGGAACTTGACCGGTAAGGTTGTTCCAGGATCTAGAATCATTGCAACCGGTATCTACTCAACTTTTGCTCCCAACCACAAGAGTGTAAGCGATTCATTTGTTATGCATTTAATAAATACAGGTTGCTAATATGATACTGTGTTCAGCAAAAGACATCAGGCGCACCTGCACTTCGTCAACCTTACCTTCGAGTGCTTGGTATCGAGCTTGACAGTTCTGCTGCCAGCTCTGGAACCCGTGTCTTCACTCCCGAAGAAGAGGAGGAATTCCAGCAACTCGCTAGGAGCGATGACTTGTATGAACGGTTCGCGAACAGTGTCGCCCCTAGTATCTACGGAAACCTTGGTAAGCACATAATCAAATGTTGGCCGTGGAAACTGTACTGATCTTCCTTTCTGCTCTTTTTAGACATCAAAAAAGCCGTGACTTGTCTTTTAATGGGTGGAAGCAAAAAGATTTTACCGGACGGTATGCGCCTTCGAGGTGACATCAACGTCCTCCTCCTCGGTGACCCCGGTACTGCCAAATCCCAACTCTTGAAATTCGTCGAAAAAGTCTCCCCTATCAGCGTCTATACATCAGGCAAAGGTTCCTCCGCTGCCGGTCTGACCGCTTCCGTCCAACGTGATCCCGTTACTAGGGAATTCTTTCTCGAAGGCGGTGCCATGGTTCTCGCCGACGGAGGAGTGGTATGTATCGACGAGTTTGACAAGATGCGGGATGAAGATCGAGTGGCTATCCATGAAGCCATGGAGCAACAAACCATTTCTATCGCCAAAGCTGGTATCACCACGATTCTCAACTCTCGAACCTCGGTTCTGGCGGCTGCCAATCCCGTGTTTGGGCGGTATGATGATATGAAATCCCCCGGTGAGAATATTGATTTCCAAACAACCATCCTTTCTCGATTCGATATGATTTTCATCATTAAAGATGAGCACAACGAACAGAGAGATAGGACGATTGCCAAGCATGTGATGAATATCCATATGAACAGGCAGACGGAGAATGAGGCAGTAGGAGAGATTGATATCGAAAAGATGAAGAGATATATTGGATACTGCAAGTCGTGAGTTAATTCTTCCCTCCTTTCAATCAAAATCATTGTGCTGATGTTGGGATTAAAATTAGGCGATGCGCACCGAATTTGAGCGGAGAAGCAGCGGAGATGCTCAGCTCTCACTTTGTCAGTCTGCGAAAGGAAGTTGCCCAAGTTGAGCGAGATAACGACGAGCGAAGCTCTATCCCCATGACTGTCCGGTAAGTCCTTCTTTCTTCCAAGTCGCTTGTGGGATACGCGTACAAGTGCTAAGACCAAATTCCATCCTTCTCATAGTCAACTCGAAGCCATTATCCGAATCTCCGAATCCCTTGCCAAAATCACGCTCTCCCCTCGCGTGCTTCCTCACCACGTTGAAGAAGCTATCCGCCTATTCAAATTCTCCACCATGCACGCCGTTTCTGTCGGTTCGGGCGTCGAGGGTCTCTCCCGTACAGAGCTCAACGAGGAGATTGACAGGATCGAAAAGGAATTGAAGAGGAGATTACCGATTGGGTACTCTACGAGTTATCAAAGTTTAGTGAGAGAGTTTGTTTCCGGCCAAGGGTACTCGCAACATGCGTTGGAGAGGTGTCTGTACATCCTGGAGAAGAGGGAAGTTGTCAAGTATACTGGCATGAGGAGGGTTGTGCAGAGGATAGGTGTCTAGAGAGGGCTGAAACGCGAAGCTATGCTTTTTTCCCTTCGAGAATGTTTTCCTTTGTGTCTTGGGTTCGGATTAATCTTTTCATGTTTTCTTATACTTTGTAAGTTTGTTAATATATGGTAATGCATAAACCCTTGACCCGTTCTCAAAATTTGTCGGTCACTTGTACAGTGAATGCAAGATTGATGCAAGATTATGTAAAAAATGCTACTTGAAGTCTACTACATGGACAATCCGTCCCGCTGCAGCAATGCCAACATTGCCTGCACTACCTCCTCGTGACCAGTCAAATCTGCGGCATGAGGCGACTCGATTTGCTCAGATAACTGCGCGTCAAGAAGCCGTCTGTTGAACAGTGTACGTCAGTATCTCCAACAGATGTTTAGACACAGTGAACAAGGTGAAGTGAATGACATACCTCAATTGAGAACACAAAACACCTATACGCGTGTTTGCTCGTATCTTGACATGACCGTCTGTACCAAGCATAATACCTCCAGCCCAATGGTTGATTGTGATATTTCCTCCGAAGAGCAAAAGCCCGTAAAGCGGCACCTTCAGTTTTCGTTCATTAGCATTACTCATTCGACTCTCCTAGAGCCAGCAAGGTAATGAAAACAAAGGTGGCTTACTTCTGTGGCATCTCTCAAAAAAACTTTGCTTGTCTCATTCTTCGAGAAGTAAGTCAGATATCCGGATTTGAAACCGGATTCTGTAAATAAGATAGAGCTGGGATGAATGAATACACGACCAGATTGATCGTAGAGTTTGACCTCTTTTGCTTCGTGCTATTCATGAACAATCGTGGATCAGCATCCTAATTAGAAGGGACGTGATTGTTTGGCTGGTGACTCTACTTACATCCTTTTGCACTGTTCCCTGCTGCACTCTCTCAAACTGAGCTTTCGGCATGGCAATCTTGACAACTCGCGGATAAAGACCGCCGACGACAACTCCTTTCACGAGGTTGTCCACCTTGGCGTTCACATTATATTTGGCGAGCTCTGCCGCGCTTGACGAAGAGGACATGAACCCGAGAGAAGAAAGGGCGGAAAGGAAGTCGGATCGAAGGGAGGTAATATCTCGAAGTGTGGTGGGAGAGATAAAATTTTGTTCGCAGAATTGCCTGACCGCACCGTGACTACCGCCCTTCTTCCTCACGTCTATACAGGCATCGTACGCTCTCACATCGGTGAGCAGATCAGATCTTGCCCAAGCAAAAGACTCTCGGGCTTTCTTTGCTTCGTCACGCTTGTCGATAGGGGAGGTGAAAAGAGGTTTTGATGACAGCAAGGCCGCAATTGTGAGAACTGGGACCAGCTGGATCAGCCCCAGGTATTTCTAAATGGGCTAAGTAGAAGTTGACTCACTCGGGTCCAGGCACTTGAAGATAGTACCAAGAATAAGCATCTTTGCAAGACGCAAGTCTACAGGAATGGCGCTCATCTACAAATGCACGACGTCAGCCACCCAAACACGCGACAGGATGATGATGCTTTAACTCACATGTCTACCGAGAGCGGTAAGACGACTCTTGTGATCTTCTCCTTCAACCGCACCAAGATCCTGAAGTGTCTGCCATGCAGCATTGATGGCATCCAACTTCGGCGGATCGATCGCCTTGCTATTGTGATCCCGTAGCATGAGAAGCTAATCGCTGTGAATGACAATTGAGACGTACCTCAAAAACGCCTTCACATCCGTATCCTCATTCATAGCCTTGACTTGTAAGAATAATGCCTCTAAAGGTGTTCTAAGAATTTCGGGAACGGGGAATCGGGGCATGCTGTTATTTTCAGTTTGTCGGGTATAAAGCTTGTAACACTCCAATGTTTGTCAGCTGCCACGTTCAAAGTCTTGATGGGAAGACATTTAACTTACCTCTCCCGGTTGTGTTCGACCTGCACGACCTCTTCTCTGCCTACCCGACGCTCGACTGGTCCAGCATTCAACCAGCTTTTGCATCCCATTCCCAGCTTCATACTGCGTCTCTTTAACTTTCCCTCCATCAACCACGTAAATCACGTCGGGGATGGTAACAGACGTCTCCGCAACGTTTGTGGCCACGACAATTTTTCGCTTGGGTTTAGTAGGGAGGAAGACCCTTCGTTGTTCAGCACTTGAGAGATTTGCATGGAGGGGCATAATTTCTACTGATCCCAGGGAGGTTGTTTGGAGTTCACTGATGCACTGACGAATTTCCATCACACCTGGCATGAAGATCAAGATGGCACCGTCGGGAGAGGTGGCATTGTTGATGATGTGCTTAACGACAGCAGCCACAAGCGAATAGTCAATACGATCTGAGGCAGAGAGAATCTCCAAGGCGCGCTGAGAATCGGGGGAAAGACTGAGTTTGGCAAATTGGGCGCGAATTGACGCTTTTTGTTCTTCAGATGGGCGGGGCCCAAAACGAGAAGGTGTAGGAGAGTAGTGTAAGTCGGATATGATGTCTTCGAGGTAGCTAATAACAGCCGTGTAAGTTAGGCCATTGAGATGGAAGGGATTGTTACTTACTAGTCCTTCACTGGATGGGTGAAACCTGGGATCTTCAAGCTGGGACATCCACCGAAATAGTCTATCGACAAATTAGTATGCTTCTTTGGACGGATGTCAAATTACTGACCAATAAAGATTTGTTCTAAAGTACGTCACATTGTTAGCCACCTTGCGAGCGTTCATTACCTAGCCGCCGACGCCCTTAGACTCACCATTGATAGTAGCAGACATCAAAATAACCTTGATCGTCTTATTCCTCTCCAGCAAATCCCTCAATAAACAAATCAACAAATCCGTATCCACTCCTCTTTCATGCGCTTCATCCACAACCACATGACTGACCCCTTTCAAATCAGGGTCCCCACTGCCCAACCGTCTGAGTACGACACCAGTTGTGCAGAACAAGAGACTCGTATCTGGCCCTGCTCGCCGTTCGCCACGGATTGCGTAACCCACTGTACCCGCCACAGGGGATTTATCAAGGTCTTCCATACGTTCTTGGGCGACACGGGAGGCAACACCCATCGCGGCTACACGACGAGGTTGGGTGACGATGATATTGGCGGAAGCGCCACGGCCAGCAGATATTTCGTCGTCAAGGATGAATTGAGGGAGTTGAGTACTGCGAATTGCTTATCAGTTGATGAAAGATGATACTACACACGGTCATTCTCAAATTACCTTTTACCACAACCAGTCTTGTAGATTATCAGCACACTTCTTTCGATTAGGTTAAATAACTCACTTCACCAACGACAACCAAAACTCTATTATCCTTCAGAGCCCCTGTGATATTATCCTTTTCCTTCCACGCAGGTAAACTCATCCTGTCACTCATCATCTTCTCATATTCGGGATGATCCAACATCTCTTGCCTCTTCCTCTTCACTCTCTCTTCATCCTCCTTCGTTGGGGCTCTTTTCTCACCCCTTTCTTTCTGAGACCTTTGTCTCTTCTTCTGTTGCATATCCTTCTCTGCCCGCGGTATGACCTCCTCCACTTTCGGTACAAGATACTTTGTAACCTCTCCTACATCCGGAGGGTTCTCCACCACTTTGGCTAAGGTGGTCTCGAGATATTCTACCATACTCAACACTGCTCCTCCCCATCCACTTTCGAGGACAGAACGGAGATCATGCCTCTCCGGATCGCGGAATTGTCTTAAAAGCTGGGAGTGAAGGTGGAGGCGGATGTATGCTGGAAGAGTGTCGGAAGTAAGGTAGAATGCTGGTGCGCAGGTAGGGTAGGAGGCGGAGGGGTAAGGGGAGGCTTCATCGAAGATGATGTGTAACGCAAGGGTATCATTCCCGCCTGTGGTCTCTTGCCCGATGTGGATGGTAAAAGAGATAGCCGACGTTTCTTCATACCGTTCACCCAAAACAGCTTGGAGAGCCAAGATCTCTTCTTCCCTGTGTTGCTGCCTCTCTTCCCTCTCCTTTCCATCTCCCGTCCACCCATCTCCATATTCTTCTGCACCCCATCCATCTTCTCCTGATTCCCAGCCGCATAACCGTCTACCCAGAATATCCAGCGCTACAGATTCACGTTCCTCGGTTTCCAACACTTTTTCCACCGCTTTCCTTGGAAATCCGGCTTGCTTCACCAACTTGTCAGTTAACCATCCCTTGACGAGCGCATCTTTCCCGCCGGCCTTTGCGCTGGCTCCAGTAATAAAATCCGCCGAACTTGAAGAAGGTCGATATCTTCCAGGTAAATCGTCTTCTGGTACATGTAGCAGTAACCATTCGATAGCAGCTTCCAGAGGGGATAAAATACTTAGGGAGAGTACGAGAGGGTCGTTAGTCGAAGAAGAAGAAGAGGATTTGAGTCTTGCAGTCGCGGAGGAAACAGCGGACAAACAGGAAGCGATGTGCGAAGGCCGGAACGCGAGGGTAGTGAGCTGTGTTTGGAGGGTAGATAGGTCAAGAGCAGGAGTTGAGATGCCAGATGGAGCGGTTGATACGGTTGATGCAGCATCTCTGCTGGCTTCCAGTACAGCAGATGGGAATTGCTGCATCATCTGCAAATAAACATTCAGCTCCACGCCCTGTGAAGATATATCTTGTTGCTTACCTTTCTCACCGTTCCTTCGACCATTTCCCTCAATGAAGCTGCCATTTTCACCTCTGGTGCATTATCCCACCCACGTCCTCCGCTTCCCCTTGCCTCCTTTGCCTTCGCACTTTCTCCCGAGGGACCAACTTCTTTGTCTTTCTCCTCCTTTTGTTTTCGCTTCTCTTGTCGATCTGATACCTCTTTCTTCGCAGCAAAAGGATCTGGATTGTACTCCCAAGCCCTGTGAGCTGGGGCGGCAGCTTTTTCGGCAGTCAGTTCTGACCAGTACGGCCGTATAGATGGAGGGAGAGTCATGGACATTGGGAGATGCGAGCAGAACTAAGATGCATATTGCATGAGTTATCCATGCTATATACAAGCAAGCAGTTACCATGATGTTAGACCTACTCTGAATAATGCATAAGTTGCGGCATAATGCTTGGCCTCAGCGGCAGACTCAATCCTCAACGGTTGATGAGGAATCAATCGCACTTCGTCGAGGTTGTAGATATTCTTGCTGGTCCGCTTCCTGAGCGTCACCGAGCCGGTGTATGTTTGCGGATCCGATCCTCTATTTTGAAACTGCAGATATTTGCGGCAACAAGCAGATAATGCATATCAGCTAATCAGTCTCTAAGATTTACGTTTGAGAAACGACCACAATCGATCAGGGCTTTTTCGAAAAGCTTTTTCACACTTACACTCTCCACCACAGGTTTCTCCCAGCCCATTTTTTGACATTTTTCATTCAATATCGTTACAGGCGACTTGTACCCGGCCGGGAAAAGAGGTGGCGGCCTAGGAGTGCCGTCTTTAAAAGTCCCAAACGGTGCATTATCGGGCGTTGAAGATTTAGCATCTTTTTCCTTATCTTTGGGCGCTGGCTTTGAAGAGTTGCCGGCGTTTCCTGAGCGGACTACGTTTGCAGGCCGTCGTTTGGGAGCCATGCTTGGTTTCTGGGAAGCCAGAAATCGATAGTAATGATAAAAATGCACGTTAATAGAACGAATGCAACTCGAGAAACAGAAGAAACAAGTTCCACGCCATCATTTCTCTATCAGGTGAAGTCACCCGAGACCGGTCAGAGGCTGCGAAACGAAAAATACAAAAGTTAAGCAAACACCCACATAGCCACCACGCCTTTCGATCCTTCGCTCTTTCCTCTGGGCGTATTCGATAGCACTATATTCTTTCATTCCACACATATATCCACACATCCACCTCTTTTCCTACCCCCAGACCCACAGCTAGCTACCCATAACTCCTCAACTCTTGAAGTCCGGCAGCAAAAACTAGCAAACTCACGAACAAAATGGCCAACCTTGGTGTTCCCGTCAAGCTCCTCCACGAGTCTTTGGGTCATATTATCACTGTCGAATTGAAAACTGGCGAGGTGGGTAGTCATTTCTTTATCTGTCGAAATCATATGGCTCGCCCTTCTTGTTGCTAACAATAGCGTCTGTCGTTGCTGTAGATGTACCGAGGAAAGTTGATGGAGGGTACGTCCCGTTGTCTTACCTCTCCAGATCACTTGACACCGATGCTAATCTGCTCATCTTGCCCTGTGTTTTGCCATTCTGCCGCTCCAGCCGAAGACACTCTTAACATTGCTCTCCGTGAAATAACCGTCACCGCGCGAGACGGCCGTGTATCCCAACTCGAACAAGTGTACATCCGTGGTAGTATGATCCGATTCATAATCGTTCCCGATTTGCTTGCCCAGGCGCCTATGTACGTGTCTTCATCTCAATTCCGCTCCTAAAGATTCCCTTTTAGTCTTCCCATTCGCTATCTCCAGATAGTACAAGTAGTCGGGATGCTTTTTGTGAAAGGTCTAAGGCTGATTATGGCCCTGCTTGACAATAGGTTCAAGAGGATCGGTCCTAATGCTATGCGAGGAAGAGGTATTGGTGCTGCCCGAGGACGAGCTACCATCCAGCGAGGTAAGTCATCAACCCCTTGTCTTCCCTCTCTATCCCATAGCAGCATAAGAGGAAGGATCAGAGAGCTAACCCACGGTGTGTGTTTTGTATTTCTCTTTTTTAGCAAACGCCCGACGTGGAACGACAAGGACAAACCAAGGTGTCAGGCGTTAAGACCGCTTGCTTTTTTCGGTCTGTTGGGTTTTGGTTTAGTAGGATGGATGGATGGGTGCAGTGCGGGTTTTTTATTTGGAGGTTGCCAAGAATGGATCATGCGTATGGTGGGATGGGGATGTGCACGGCGTGGATTGGAGGCGGGGCAATTTACTAGACGTCTGGGCTCGGGGTTGAGGCGGTAAGAGCAAAAAAGAGCATGTCTGGCGTCTTCCAGACGGTGTACCATGGGCATGAAATTAAGAATATCGTGTTCTTACTGCCTCCTCAAATTCGTCTGTCTGCTGCTTTTTGACATTCTGTCGGTCTAACATCATCTCAGGATCAATAACCAATGTAAAGATTAGATGGCATCATCTGACACTATGATACTGCAGAAAGTATACGCTTGCGCTGAACGCGTAAACGTAAAGCCAAAACCCCAAAATCAATGATTACTGGCTAACCAGCGATAAAGAGAAAAAAAATACTGTTATATATTAAATTACTCATCTTTACCGGAATTGGTTCACTTTTGCGGGGTCTTATATTGGCGCCCCCCGGGCGCCTCACAATCTCTCCATCTCCTTATTGATAATCATCAACAGATTCTTCGCACTCTCATTATCTCCACTAAGCTTCAACAACTCTTGCAAATCCGATTGCGCCTCCTTCCATCTCCCCATTCCCTTCCTCGCCAGCGCCCGCTGATACAGTGCTTTCTGGTTCTTCGGATCTCTAGCCAGCAAGTGGGTACAGTCAATCTCGGCGTGGCTGTGCAGGGAGAGGTTGTTGTATGCTATCGCGCGGTTGGAGTAGTAGACGGTCTTTTTAGGATCGAGCGAGATGGCGCGGGTGTAATGCCGGACGGCTTCGGAGTGACGTTTATCTTGGGATTGGTCGTTACCCTATGGTTTTTCGTCCATTAAAATTGTTGGTCAGCTCTAATTTCATCATGCCAAACCATAGCCTGCGGCCAAACAGAGGGATAACAAGAAGTAGGAGGGGCAAATGGAAGACACAAATCGAACCAACCTTTTTCCTCTCCTTTCCACCAAACTCCTCCGCCCATTTATCCATACATGATTTCCAAGCCTTCACTTCCTCGGCATTGTACTGTCTCTCCATTGCGGGTTCTGCTAATCGGCGATAAAGCGCGACGGGGTGCATACGCAAGAGTTCTTCAATATCGGAGGGGTAGTCGGGGTGGGAGAAGGGGGATGCAGCCATGGCTATTTGGTGGAGAAGCTACAAGTGAAGAGTTAGCTTTATGTCCAGAGCCATGTTCAAGGAGAGCAGGCTCAGGTTGATTGCGGAAAAGGAAGGCGCAAGATAGACAAACCTTGACAAAATGTCTAAACGTCAACACAATGGCAGTATTCCTCTCAGACGCTGTCGCCTCAGTCCACTCCTTCGGCAAGTAAACGGTCGGCTTTTTCCCATCTTTGTCATTTTGCTTTTGAGCTTTCGCCGTTGCCGCCGTCGCCCCCGTGACACCATTGGGTACGACCACTCGTCTCATTTTACCTCGACCTTTGACTTTTGCCAGTTTTACATTCTTATTCTGCGCGGCGTTCATGTTCATATTTACCTTGCCCCCTGCTCCTTCCCCTGTAGGGTGTTGTCCACCATCATTCCACTCCTCCCCCGCACTCTGAGGCAACTTTACGCCTTCCAACGCGACAGGCGAATTTGTCGACGGTCCGTACCGACCTTCTACCGCTGGATCCGTCGCGCCAAGCTCTTTCAATCTCCATCGAAGATGTTCCTCCACCGCGAGGACGTCTGTCATTTGTGGATGCGGGAATATTTGAGGTGGTTTCAGGGGTTTACCTCCTCCTCCCCCTTCTCCTATTCCTCCTTCGGCATTTCCGTTTGGGGCTAGTGCTCCTGGTCTGGGTACTTGAGCATAACCTTTACCTGGCGGTAAAATACTTTGAGAAGGAGCTTTACGACGAAGAGAATCTTGTCTTGCACGGGCATGAGCTTCAGTCTCAATCCCGCCCAACCACCCTTTAGCTGCTGGTGTATTGAGTAACTCGTGTGGGAGAAGACTGATAGGTCCACGACGCATGATGGCGAAGAGGTGGAAACACACCATACAACTCGTCAACTGACAAAGACACGCTCCATGATCATCCTCTTCTTCCGGGATACCGTGTTGGAAAGACAAATTGTGGAAACAGACACCGTCCCGGAAGATGGGTGCTGCAGCGGGTTGCGGTGGAAGTGGGAAAGGCGATGGTCTGGCACCGTTGTTGGAGATGGTATTCATGCTCGGCCCCGGCTCTGTACGGGTCCGTGGTCTGTCACCAGAGAGACAGAGCTCGAGTTCTTCAAACAGGATATGCAACATTTGAGATTGGAAGAGATGGTCGAGAGATTGACCGCCAAACACGATATTTCGTCGTAAGAAGGACGGTGTAGCGCCAGTCATGATGAGGTTGATAATGAGATCAGGAAGGGTATGTGTGAATACTTGATGGAAAGCTTCTTGCCTGAAAATGGAAGGTCAGCAAAACTAGCCAGCAGATAATCATCTCGCCCATGACCAAACAAAAGCACGTACCAGCACTGCTCGACCCAGCAGTCATACTCTTTCCTCAAAACCATCCCCATATCCGTCACGAACCCGTCTATATCTTGGTCCCTAAACCTTCCCAGTCTTTCACCTGCATGCATATTTCGTTCCTGCCATGCGCGTCCCTCTGGGCACCTCACGATTCCGACACCTGCGCCATTTGGTGGGAATCCATTTGGACTGTGCTTCTCCTTAGGATTTATAACAGGCTCCTGGTGTCGTGGAACAAGCTGAACAGCCGGCAGCTGAGGTGGCGGAGCCGGATGCCGGTAAGCATCTGCTGCTTGGGCGAGGAGCTGCGGTGGAAGAGTGAACGACGAGGGTAGATTTTGGGCGTTATCCGACTTTGACATAGATGTGGGCCTGTTGGGCTGTTTGGAATGTTTTTGGTATGTATTCGTAGCTCTTTACCAGGGTAGTCCGATGACAATGTCTTTGAGAAGCGGTCTAAAGTGTCAAGGGCTGCTGAGAGTCGAAGAAACTGGGGAATAAATGTTTTATTGGAGGTTGTCTGAATTTTATCGGGAACGACGAGATTGCACAAAGAAACGGCGGGCGTCACCGTCTTCACCCATATCTAAATTACGTAACAAAGCTTGTGGCATAATAAACTCGCCCTTACAATCCTACTCTCCTCTTTCCATCGCCATATATTATACATCCACCGCGAAAAACATGGTATACAACGGCGGTGAGTATGTTGGGATGGAGTGGGGATAGCAGTGCTAACATATGGATCAGACGAGGTCTCTGCCCTTGTGCTCGACTTTGGGTCTTACACAACTAGAGCGGGTTACGCCGGTGAAGATTGTCCACGCGTGGTTTGCCCTTCATTCTACGGCTATACCAATGATCCATCATCGTCAGGATCCAACGGAAACTCAGTTGGAGAAAATGGAGCGAATAAGGAGAATGGAGAGGATGTGACAATGGCAGAACCTGTCCCTGAAGGAGCAGAAGAACAGAGCAAAAAGAAGGGTAGCGGACGAAAGTACTATGTTGGAGAAGATGGCGTTAGCGTATGGAGGCCGGGAATGGAAGTTGGTAACTTTATGCTGGATGGTGTCGGTACGTGACAGGTGAACTTTGGCTCTCAGAAGACATATATTGACTCTTTTTTCAAACTACAAGTGAACGATCCCGAACCTGCATCCGCTTTGCTGCACCATATCCTGCACGAACGTCTCGGTGTCAACCCGGAAGAGCACCCTATTATGATCACCGAGCCAGCTTGGAACACGCCTAAAGCGCGACAGGTCATGACGGAGATGGCCTTTGAGGGCGAGAAAATGCCGGCGTTGTACTTTGGTTCGTCAGGTGTTCTGTCGGCGTACGTTTCTTTCCCTCATTCCTAAAGCCAGTAGCGTAACTAACCGCTCGGAAATAGATTCGCTGCCGGAAAGCCAACCGCTCTGGTCCTTGATGTCGGCTATGCCACCAGCAGCGCTGTACCTATTGTTGACGGTTACGCTCTCCGAGCAGGCACTATGCACCAGCCTCTCGCTTCTCAACTCATCGTATCTCAGTTACAAAATCACTTCACCTCTCCTACCCCTACCCGTTCCCCTCTCTCCCTCCTCCCTCGTCAGCTCATCAAGCAACGCGACCCGTCCTCTGACCCTGGGATCATCCCCAAACCCATCTTGAGGGACGACCGCGCGCCACATACAACCACTTCATGGAAACTCTGGGCTGAGAACAATGTTGTCGAGGGGTACAAGGAGGCCTGCACCGAAATTGTAAACTATAAAGGATTCGATTTCCAAACTGCTGGTGATTTGCCTCAAGTTCTGTACGAGTTCCCTGATGGGTACCATCAATACTTCGGCGAAGAACGATACCGCTTCACCGAGATGCTTTTCGACCCTGAACGTTACTACAACCAATCCATCCCACCTCCTCCCACTCTCCAAAAAGTACTCACGACAGAACATTCTCGATCCTTACGTGACCTCGTCTCCCTCTCCCAGCTCGTGCACGATAGTGTCATGGCTTGTGATGTCGATGTTCGGGCGAGCTTGTTGCAGAATATCGTCGTGGTCGGTAACACCGCCTTGACGAGGGGTTTAATCGAGAGATTGGACGTAGAATTGGCAGCGACGATGCCTAGTCAGAAGATCAAGATTCATTCGCCGACGATTCCGTTTGAGCGCAAGTATGCTTCTTGGGTTGGAGGTTCGATTTTGGCAAGTTTGGGGACGTTCCATCAGTTATGGGTCACAAAGGAGGAGTATGAGGAGCATGGGATGTCTATCGTTCATCAAAGTAAGTATTATTTCCTTCTTTTCCTGCATTGATGTGTGGTTGGTGGCTAATTGTGCTTTTAGGATGCAAGTAAGAGTTTGTCTGTGGATGAGATATAAGTTGGGCCTTGGTCTAGAAAATGCAATCTGTTATGGTAGACAGTAATACACAGCCATTATTCCAAATGGTTCCCAAGTAAATATGTAAATATACAACTGTCGTAGTAAGCAGCTTTAATCAACTTTTGAATATCTAATAGATATTCTATCAAGGATGAGAGGAACTCATGGCACCGCTTTCTCTCCATCGACCCGATTCCTTCAATTTCACCTCCCTTTCTTTTGCCAACCTCTCAATCTCCTCTTTCCGTGGATGCTCCCCAAACATCTGTATCATCTCTTGCATTAGTTGCTGGCTGCTGTGAAAAATCCAAATATCAGGTGTGGCCAATTGCCACATTCTCTCGAGTGCTGCATTTTCAAAGTGTTTAGTCCCAAGCGTAGATATTGCCTCGATGACATAGCCCCTGCAATTAGTAATGCGTTAGTTTTATGCCTCGCATTTGTAGTCCGAGGTGTGAACACTCACTGGCAAGTGTTAAGCTTAATACTTTTCTCTACCGCAATCCGCTCAAACGTCTTTCCCTCCAAAAACGCGGTGAGCGATTTCATCTTTGCTGGCGGAGGAGGTTTCACTCCAGATGGGGTATATATCACCTTCCCTCGAAGGACAACGCTTCCCCCGTTTCTAGCTCCACCATCCTTGCTTCTTCCCCACGAGCTAGAATCTGAACCTGTGCTCGTCCGACTTTTTGACCTCGACGGACCCGGACCCATGGCTGATAGTATCTGCGCTGGCGTTCTTTGCCCCATCTGCCTCGCTCTCTCTCTGGCAGCATTAGAAGATCCTGTAGGAGGCAGGAGATGCGGTAAGTGCTGCTGAATAGCCGCATACATAGGGTTAGACGTACCCATTTGGAAGGAACCCACGGATCCATAAGTAGAGTCATAGGATTCGAATTCATCGTCTTCTTCGTCAGCGCCGTACAAGAAGGGATGAGCATTGCCAGTTATGTTTGCACAGGGGCGGATGTTGGAATGAATGATACGGGTCGAAGGCTGAGCGTGGGGCAAGGGTTGATTTTGAGCAGGCGCTTGGGTTGGTGTGGAGGCTGTGGACGGAAGCTGAGATAAAGCTGGGCATGACAACTGAGTAAGTGGCGCAGTTACGGCTTGTTTAACAGATACGGGTTTTTGATTAGAATATTCAGGCCCTGTGATTTGGACATGTCTCCCAACATTGGGTGACGCGCACGTGGATTGTAGCTGTGTCGTAGGTTGTTGTGACTGGGGCTGATTTTGTGACTGAACCACAGCTTGAGCATCAGGTCGTGCTTGGGATTGGCTTTGAGCATGATTTGCTGTCGTCGCCGTTTGAAGAGCAACCGGCGGCTGAGCCTGCGATTGGCTACTCTGCCTTTGATTTGATATCCTCCCTGGCTCCATAGCTTGTGACGGTAACCCACAGGGCATGGTAACAGCCGGTTTCAAAACTCTATTGACAGATACGCTCTCTCCAGTAGCTGCTGCCATCGTCACAGAAGTGGCTAATGGAGCTATTCTTTCAGGCTGACTTATGACAGAGGATGACCAACTATCAAAGTCAAGAGGGACGTTCCTCTCTTCGGCGAGCTTTCTGAGGGCGTTGAATATTTGTATAGAGACAAAAACGTCGTTGGCGGCGTCTATAATGTAGCTGAATGTCAGCCACAGAAGCTATAGCTGAAAAATCAGGCTAGACGACTTACACGCTTTCTGCACCTCATTCAGCTCTCCTGCCCAATCGCCCCTTCTAATTTTCGTATCCTTATCTAACTCCTTCCCCAGATACGCTCTACAAAGCGTCGCAAGTTTGATCAACCTTGATCCATGGCCAGCTCTTTGTGGATCTATAGCGTGCGCCATCCGAGATAGTTCATACAGCCCGGCGGGTCCACCTTGTCGGAAGTGATGGGGAAAATCGCGGACGAGTTTCCGGCCGTCACCCATAGATTGGACGCCGAGTTTATAGATTTTAGGGTCACGTACAAGTTCAGCGACCTTTGCCGGAAGGTCTACAATTGTACTATCAGTAAAAGGTGGGACACCTGAGGTACGAAGGTCGGAATAACTGACCCATTTTATCTTGAAGATGTATCAGGACGATCATCTTCTCATCACATAATTGCACCAAAGCAGTGGGGTACTGCTGGAAATCGTACCTCCCTGTGCTCGCATCCCACACCTTGTTATACGACGTTGCCCATTCCAGATCGAATCCTAAAATGGGTCCTTTCAGACAAGCAACCAGATCTTCCGCTTCCGACATTGACCGGGTGTACACCACCATAGGAGGTCGAGGGTAAGTCTTGTAGTCGAAGAGTGGTAACGAGGGATCCGGATTATCGGGAAGATTGAACACATAAACAGGTGGAGCCTCCGGCTCATGGTTATCTGGTACTAAAGGAATGGCGGCTGGCTCATCAACTAGAC
>NC_009178.1:137500-205000 GCF_000149385.1 Cryptococcus deneoformans B-3501A
CGGTGCCGCAAAATCAATTATCCCGGGTAGAGAGGCGGAGAAAGGATAGGTGGGGCAAGATGACCGTCAATCCTAACCATCTGCAAACAAAATGTACCAACTCTACGTAAAGATGAAGGGGACGGTGGTCTGGGATCATATTCATCACCACTACATGCTTCCTGGAAGCGGTGGGCGGTACCCGTACTTAAAGAACATAACGAGCGCCATGGGGCATATTCGGGTGAATACAGAGACCAGTTTGCGGAGGACGCGGACGCCTATTGATGACATCCTGGTAACTGACAAATGGCTCTTCATTCGTTAACGTCTGGCGTCTGCCTCCGTGATAGCTGTTGGTCTTTGCACGCATACTCTCGTTTTGATCAACCGGCCAAAGCCGGTTGTCAGTCTAACAATGTGATTGACTTCATGCAGCGCATATAATACGGTTCTTCTACACTTGTGTTTCCCTTCGCCATAAGCTGACCAGCTATGTTCTTTGTCTTGAGCTCAGTTGTTTTATTTATGTTGCTGTGTCCTCCTAAGTGGAGCCTGTAGGGTTTCGTGATAGTGATATGATTAATATAAATCTCTTGAGATACGGTATACGATACTAAGACTTTGCTAGGGCTACAATCACTCAACCCCTCAACTTTCAATTTAACATGCTACAAATGCTATAGTGCCGCCAACCCCTACTACGCAGCTCCTATTCGTCCATCAGTCATTGACAGCAAAGCGTCCTACTCTTTTATTTCTTGCTTTTGGAAAGTATCTGGAACAGCCAAAATCGAGTCAATATAAAGTCCTCACGTTAAGGAGAATTAAACTACTCACTGGGTATCTGGGGCATCCACTCCAATCTGTTCTTGCAGAAGAACTCACCCTTGGGTGGAAGAACAGCAGGTTCGTCAAGGGATCCGACGACAATGTATCGGAAATCATTTGCGGCCGCTTCCTATTTACACAAGGACATGTCATAAGGTCAGCAGTCAAATTGGCAACAGGGTCACTGCCCATCATAAACGAGAAGAGCGGACATACCCCATACTCAAGGATGTAGCTCCCGCAAATACCGCAGAACTCTCTTTTCACCCCATTCTTCGCCTTGTGTTCTGTTGCTTGACCTCGAATATACCGGAAGCTCGAGACAGGGATCTTTGCGGTCAAGCCGAAATCGCCTCCAAACGCTTTCTGTTGGGTGGAAAGCGGTATTAAACGGCCGACAACGGTATAAGACGAAAGGGAGGTAGTGGTAAGGCCAGGCAAGGAAAAATTGAACAAGATCGACGGAAGAGCGTCAGCGGAGACACCTTATGTCTAGCCAAAGAGGTTAGATACGGAATTGCAGGATACGAACCTTGCAGCTCGAACAGTGACATAGCGTCACCCTCGCGTCGTCCAGAGAATCAAGAGACACACGATAGGTAAGATCGGTACAAAAGCAGCCGCCTGTAAGAGTCACTGGCATGTTCGTCTTTCAGGGTGTTAAAAATGTACGCTGAGGACTGAAAGTTCAAGGAAGATAAAAGTGGGAGAATGACTGGAAGCTTGTCAAGTTTGTTTTGCATATAGAGCGAAAATACAGCTGGTGTACCGGGTATCATTTATTATGGAAGCTCTCCACTGCTTATGGGCAGCCGAACAGCCGCGACCACAACAACAGCAAAGAACTTAGAAACGTCAAACATCAAACTGCAGGAAACGAATGATGGAGTCCTACGTCACACGCGTTTGCCGCTACATCAGGTGCATTCAAAGTGCGTTTTCTTCCGCGATTATAAAAATCGCAAAAATCGTGTTTCAGCATGAATGCACATTTTCTGGGACCCAGCCTGTCGACCTCTGTTGCGACTCCCAGTATTGGGAAATTGGGCAAGGAATTCCGTGACGTCATGATAATCGCCGAAATCGCGTTTAAAATCGCGAAATCGCGTTTCGAATAATCGCATAATCGCTGAAATAATCGCGGAAAAAAAACGCACTTTGAATGCACCTATAATTGGCCGAGACTGCCCTGCTGTAGAAGATTAAACCCGCCGAACCCGCCGACCTTGTCTGCACCTTGCCTGCACCTTGCCTGCGCCTTGTCTGCACCTTGTCTGCACCTTGTCTGCACCTTGTCTGCCCTTGCCTGTTCTATGTGCTCCCGATCTCTGTGTGTTCACCCCCATCCAATTCTAAGCCCGCGGAACTATTTCGTTGTCTGCCGCCGGCGTGCACCTTGCCTGCACCTTGTCTGCACCTTGCCTGCACCTTGCCTGCGCCTTGCCTGCACCTTGTCTGCGCCTTGTCTGCGCCTTGTCTGCGCCTTGTCTGCACCCTGTCTGCCCCTGCCTGTTCTACGTGCTCCCGATCTCTGTGTGTTCACCCCCATCCACATATGATTATATATGGCTTGAACACTTCTGTACAAGTACATATAGGAGTGATGATTTTTTGCACGTTTGCTTGCCCAACGGACTAAGAACCAGCTCATCCGCAGTTGAAATCAAATTATGCAATGCTTGTAAGATGCATACAACAACTTGAGTGCCGTGAATAGACAATACCAGTACAACAATACAACGCTATCCCGACGAGCACGCTTTTAAAAAAGGATCATGATGATCGGTCCGCCAACTCGCCAACTTTTCTTGCACCCTTCGCCTTTTGCTGCCGTGTCGCCTTTGCCTTTTCCCTCCTCACCTTCGCTCTCTCCGCAGCCTTGGTTTTCCGTTTCTCAGCCTGGACCTGTTGAATCTTTGCTTTTTCTGCGCGGAGTCTTTCCTTTTCGCGACGTTTCACCGCTCGCCTTTCTTGTTCTGCAATAATTTGGAAGGCATACGGGTCAGCACTTTCCTGTATTTGTGGTATAAGAAAGAAACGCACCTGTTTTTGAAAGATGAGAACGGAGCAGAGGATTTTTGCCGGGAAGGACAGTGGAATAGAGGTCATTGATTGATGGGCCCGGGTTGGAGTCTTTGAGATCGTTGATGATCTTCATCCTATGGCTCAGGACTAGTGACAAGGATCAGTCCACAGGATGAATTTGCAAAGAGTATAGACGCACGATCTGGCCCAGCATTCCGATATATGTCTCTTAATCGAAAGTTGGCGGCAGCGATGTCTCTATGAATAATGTCAACTTGTCTGTCGTGGCAGATCGAGCATGAAGACTGTAAGACGCACGGCCGCAGACTCGGTACCATGCTTGCAACTTCCAGTACGCCTTCCCAATCCAACGCGTTCATTTCTTTCCTCTTCTTCTGCACATTTGGCGGCCGCACACCTGCCAAATTGACCAGGATTTCATTCAATATGACTATAGTCGACGATACGAGATTACCAGGGAGAATGGGGTCGATCTGTCTATCTATATCTCCGTCTTTTCCTAGTTTGGGTAAGACGAGGCCTTTTTTCCGTATGTATGAAGTTGCAAAAGATGTAATGGCGCCTTGGAGACTCGTGTCCGATAATAATTCCAACTCATCAACAGCTCTAGGCCAACGAGTTTCTGGATCGTCAGGCGATTCTAATCGTCTCTTGCGCTTGCCCAAAGTCGGATTGACAGGGATATATGCCGAACCTTCTACAAGCCTCGGACGAACTGTAGACGTGGATCTAGACGGGCTTCCCCTCAAGTCGCTATCATCACTGAGAACAATACTTTCTTCATCATCAGCTGTAGGATGGTCCCACTGACCACTTAGTCGAACAGACAGGTCTCGCTGTGTCTCGGCCTGCAAGTCATAGAGGAAAGACGAGTATGCAGCGTAGTCGGAACGCTTGAGAGGCGGTAAGGGTGGTGGTGGGGAAGGCGGCATGTTAGTGAAGGTTAATGCTTGCGGCCTTTGAGATCTGGGAGGAATTTATTTATCGGATTTAATCGTCAACACAAGAAAAGTCTTCGTGGTTCGCCAGAACCGGTCGATTTCCCGGTTCGGTGGCCACCCGCATAGAACCCTGAACTTTAATCGGAAAATGCGGCTGTTTTCCTGACTTTATTATATTGTTTTTGAGCCTTAAATGCTTGTGATTCGGGCCGGAAATGTCTCTCACACTCATCGATACCCCTCTATATGAGGATTGAACACCAATTAACTAGGTTCATCTACTCAGTCACATAAGAATACCTTTGGCGGGTGGTACAATGTTGCTACTTTATGAAAAGAATGCTTTTCTGCGTAGCTCTTCCTTTATTTACCACCCAAAAGCTTCGGTCGGTCCGGCCGGAAGATATTGGGAAGCACTTGTACACATGGCCGCATTTTCTCGTTTGGCGAGACTCGGGAGGTCGGCTTCTCCTCCATCAACATCTCTTCCAATTCGGTACATCCACCACCCTCAAACATCTCTAACGTATTTCGGCATTGCTATAACTAATGGACTATTACACTGGCGATCCGAGGCCCCCACGCTTCAGCTATCCGCCACAACCGCCCTCGCCACGGTCCCGCACTCGACCGTACTCTCCCGAGAGGAGATCAGTGCACGATGATTCGGAGTACCATAGACGGAGCGAATACGACGATCATTCCGCAAACGTTCCCCAAAAGCGTCCTGCAGAGACAGAATCATCATTGTCTCAACAGGCTGCTGCCCGAAGCCAGCCCAAAGCACGTACAGAATCCTCTTCGTCGTCCACAAAACCCAACGTGAAAAAAGAGGCCGGAGGGCCAGATCAGCAGGGCCCAAGGCGAGCTGCCCAGGCATGCTTACGCTGCCGAAAGCAAAAACTCAAGTGTATCGGTGGATGGCCGTGCAACAGATGCACAAAGTCGAAGAATATTTGTGACTTTGGTCGGCCAGGGATGGGTCCTCCCGCGCGTGAAGGGGGGACATCGGAAGCGAACGCTCGGCTCGAGCAGCTAGAAAGTAGCGTTGCAAACCTTCTCGCTGGTCTTGCTGGCAGTTCATCCAATAAATATCCTAACCCTGAGGTTCTTCATACTTTCGACCCAGCTCAGCGTCGAGCTGAATCCATCTCTGAACAAGGGAACACTCCCTTCCCGCCTTCGGCGCCAGGACAATGGAATCCCAGCATTCCACCGCCAACCCACGTCAGACCTCTTGATCCTCCTCGTGTTGGAGCGGCAGCAGTACCTCTCGGTGCGCCTGGAGCATCAGCTTCGCCAGACGACCCGACAGTTCAGCATCACGTAAGATTCACGTCGTCTCCTCACCAAACGTTCATTCAGCACGGTTACTCGCCATCTAACTTTTCCTCAAATGGTACGGGTCCAAGTCCTGGAAGTGGCATTGGAAGCTACGACTCGAGCGGGCTTAGAAGTGACCGAAAGAAGGCCGGAGGGAAGAGACAAAAGGCCGAAGAGAGACTTGCTACTGCTACAGACCAAGACTTTGATGAGGCTCCCTTCAAGTCGTTAGTGTACCAGGTAAGTTGCTCTAGGATTTTGTTGCGGCAGACTATGTTACTAGTTTTCAATCCGCATCCCGTCTCAAACCTTCTTGGGTGGCGTGAAAACCATCGGGCGCCCGCCGCTGGTGGTCTGCTATTTCATTGCAACCATGAATGAGGCATTTGGCTTGGAAAAGCTCCTCGAGGCGGGCCTGGTATTGCAGGATGGACTGCTTCTTTTTCATGCGATGCGTATAGAAGTATTTTGACCACGGAACGAGGCCACATATTTACTTTTCGAGCTCTGGCCGGAGATGGGTTGCGTTGGAGTTGGATCTAAATTATCATGTGTTGTGCTGATCATTCATAGCCGTCAGTATGGGACAACCGAGAATCCTCACGTAGAAATTCTCCTCAGCCAAGCCAATCATCAGCAAGTAGAGATGAACCAGGACCAGGATACTATGTTCGGCGATTTATGCGTGATCGAGATGATCCTGTCAACACGGAGATTGTTGAACCACGTATGGCAGAGACTCTATTCAACTTGTGCGTCAATATATATTCGGCGAATTCATTCATTGACTCTTCTATAGCTTTATTGACCACTGTCACCCATTCCTTCCTGTTGTTAATGTCGCCCTTGATGACGCTTTCAACACTATCCGTCAATCACCCTTTTTAACATCCGCGATTCTTGCAGTTGCGGCCCGTTTCTACATTCGTTACACATCGCGCAATCCCGGCTCTTTCCCTACTCTCGACCCCTCCGTTCCCCCACGCCTCGCGAATCTCGCCGAAGCACATCTTGCCAATACTCTCCTTCGAAAACAGCACGCTCTTTCCGACGTTCAAGCTGTCATGCTCCTCGCTGCCTGGGGTCTTGAGTCTGGTGGGCGGGGACCTGACGCGTGGGTTGTGACGGGGCATGCTGCAAGAATTGCAAGGCGTCTGGGAGTGCACAAGATTTTGGCGCGGGCTGCTGAGGCGGCGAGGATTACAAGACCGGAAACGGAAGATTGGAGCAAGTTGGAAGCATTCATGCCACAATGGAGAACATGGTTATGCTGGTTCTGCTTTGATGGGTTTTTGTCCCTTGGTTTTGGCCGTCCACAGTCCACTCAGTTTGAGACAGTAGACGAGCAAGGGTTCTTGCAGATTCGCTTGAACCAAACTCCCCCGCGACCGGGCACTACGCCGTCCATGTCTCTCTATGGCGATGTGTACATTGCTGGTCAAGTGCAGCTTACTCAAATCGGACGAGACTTGATCAACTGGGGTGAGATGCTGGCAGATCCCAAGGGTGCTTCTTGGGCCGACCCCAGAAGGGCTCAAATCTTTCATGGCAAGGAGTTGAGTGTGAAGAACATGTTCAAGGAATTGAACGGCAGGCTGGATGAGTGGTGTAAGCTTTGGATCTGGAATGGTAAGTCATGTCCTTTAGTATTGATATTTATTCCTGCGCTGACAGAAGTATCTCAGTTGGGTCACCGTACTCCCTTTACCTCGGCTCTTCGGCACGCATCGCGCGTCTACAAGCTGACCATATGCGCCTCTGCTTGAACTCCTTCGCGCTTAAATCGTCACCTGATGAGGATGACTTTGTTGCCGAGTGTTTGAAGAAGGCTTTGAATGCGGCGATGACGACTATCCAGACGCATTATGAGTCGAGCCAAACCGATCTTGCCTTGAGCTTTGCGACGGATGTAAGTGCAAGTGTTTTAGCCGTGACAACCGAATAACTAATCATCCCGCACTACAGTATCTTACCATCACCCTCGCCCAAGCCGCCATTTTCCTCGTTCGAATCGCTCAGGCCGATTCCTCTGTCCAGGCTATCCTAAAGATCGAACCTTCTGTCATCGCCCATTATCTCAAAATGAGTATCGACCTTCTCCAGACAGGCGAGTTGTCCGAGACAAGGCTATCGACTTATCTCGCCAAGACGATCCGCGATATCGCACGCGCCGCAGGGATCAATGGCCTTGGGCCGAGAGATAGTGCAGAGGATTCTGGTTGGGAATCGAGACCACAGTCTGCTCATGGGTCTGGGACCTCGGCAACAGGTGTTGTTTCCGGCTCTGGCCAGGCAACGGGAGCGTTGGGAGATGGTGCGGATAACGCCCCACCACCTGAATTGCCTTTCGACATGGACACATTCCTTCAGTTTGAATCCCAGCTCGACCTCGGCTATCTTCTTGGCTTGCCGGGCGACAGCGGTGCTTTTTCCGTTGCGATGGGTACCAATCAAGGTGGGCAAAATGGGAACGGGATCGACAACGGCGCTGGGACGCAGGGAGTACAAGGGGTGTTGGATGCAGCTGGGGAAGTGTTCAATGAGTTTGGCTTTGGAATGGCCGGGATGGCGATGGGGTACGGGGGATTGCCTTTGTTGCCGTCGCCTGCTTCAGCTGCGGCGTCAGTGCCAGGTGGGAGTCAGCAGCAGCATTCGGCGTCTGGAGGCGAATGGAGCATGAATGGCGGGGCGATGTCACAAGAGCAGGAGACGGGAATGCGAATGTGATATTTGTTTTCTTCAGATTCTTGGTTTTTTTTTGGTGGGATACTACACGATTCTCAATAAATTTAGTGGAGAAGGGAAAAGGCCTGACCTTCACAGCCAAAATTATAGTGGGCTTGACAATGTATGTAAGAATAGATCACGATGCTCACCTGTTCTCAAAAGAATCACTGGACCTTGAACAACATGCGACACATAAGAGTCTGCATACTACACAACGGCTACATATACACAACAAATACTGTCCCCAGTAGCCATACTAGAAGACTTTCCCAGACGAAGCAACCTATGAAAAGAGATGATGATAGAAATAATGTAAAGTATCCAAAGGAAAGACGTAAAAATACGAAAGAGACCTAATTGTCAACACTCAACAATTGATGCGAGATAGTCATAAACAAATAGTTTTGAAAGATATAGAATTTGAGGACAAGAAGAGGAGGCAAACGTTAAACGTTAGAGCGTATGAGTTTTTGAATTAAAATGAACTCCCAAAAACAAGAAAAAGCTCGTGAAAAATTCCCTCATTCCCTTTCTCCTGCTTTGCTTCAATGATTGTTTTAGCACTCCCCAAAATCTCTTGTTACACTGCTAAACTCCCCAAACGGATTCTTCTCCTTATCATATCCCCGCATCGAGCCTGGTATTGGCATCGCTGACGAAGAGTGGCCAGATGTACCGCCAGCTCCACCACCGATGGGTGACGATGATGACGTTGTTTGGACGAGCTCCTTAGGGGTGAGCATACCTGGAGTAGAGTTCCCAGAGACGGAAGGAGAACCTGCTTTGGCGTGGATGATGTCGGTAGTCTAAGTTTGCCTCAAGTGTCAGTTTGCTTCTCCTCAGGTATCGAGGTTTGGAAGGTCAAGCAAGACGTACAATATCGTCTCGATCGAAATCTATGCTCTTGCTTTCTCTTAAAGGTCGGAAATTTATTGTATCAATTCCATTTGATTCCTCGGGGATAATCTGTAATGGGAAAATCACCCGATCATTAAGTATTCTCTTTGACAGAAATGAGTGGATGCGCAGGAATCACTTACAGGCGGTGTCATATTCCTCAACAAACCCCAGTTCACCGATGCAAACCACTTGTGCTGCTTCACTTCGCTCGCACCAGACGCAGAACCAAGACGCTTGTTCTCATCTTTGATCAAAAGCTTGCGAATACATGATTTGCAATTGCTATTTTGTTCGAGGGTTAGGTCAGGTCGCAAAGGTGGACAAGAAGATGTTGACAGTCAATAAAAGCCAAATTCAAAAAGGAAGGCAGAGAACGTACCTTGAAACGGGTACTGATTCAGGGAAGAGGACTTCATTCTTCATGACATTCGCGAATGTCGCGTTCCTATTTGGACCCTTGAATGGTGTCGTCGCAAACTAATACAAAGTAAGCTATATGCCATTCACATCCTCATCTCAAAAAGATAATGGTCATGGAGAAGTATGAGGGATATAGAAGGGTGGACGGAAGGAAGGAGGAGATAATGAAGGCAAATTGAACTTACAATCATCTCATAAACCAAAATACCCAGCGTCCACCAATCCACAGCCGAGGAATGACTATGTCCCTTAATAACCTCTGGTGCAATATACTCTTCCGTACCGACAAACGAGTTGGTTCTGAAATCCGCTATACACGAACGCGTATCTACCAGTATCGTTTGCTAGTTTTCCCCAGAACTTTGGTAAGCACCCATACTCGATTGGAAGGACGGAAACCAGATCAGGTACTCACGCCGTTAGGTCCACCATGACGTATAGCTGCTGGCGCACCACCCGCTTCACCAGACTGCTTTGAGAGGTCGAAATCAGAAAGCATGATATGTCCCGACTGGTGGAGGAGGATATCTAAAATCACAGTGAACGTGCGTGTCAGTGCCTAGTGCTTCAGGAAAAACAGAGGGTAAGAAATGCTTACTCTCAGGTTTCAAATCGCGGTAGATATACCCATTCAAATGAAGATACTCTAATGCTGCCGTTACTTCCGCCGCATAAAACTTGGCATGCTCCTCCGACAAACATTTCCCCGGTCTCGTCTGCAACGCACGGAAGAATTCACCGCCCATACAGTAATCAAGAACGAAGAAGAGGTAATCTTGCGATTGGAACGAGTGGAACAAGGTGACGATGAATGGGTGGTTTGCTGTTGCGAGGATTTCTTGCTCAGCGAGAGCGCGTTTGATCTTGTTTCGCTTGATCATCTCCTTTTTCGATAACACTAGACAATCATTGTCAATGGGGATGCTTCGAAAGGGATAAATGGATAAATGGGACGCACCCTTCATAGCAAACAGCTTATCCGTCTTCTTCTCCCTCACCAAATACACTTTCCCAACATCTCCTTTACCCAGCAGTTTTATCTTCTGGAACGATGACGCTGTCACTTCAACCTAAACGGACATTTGTCAGTAAAATCTCAATTCCGCATACTTTGTCACCAGCCAGACAAACTAGCTCACCTGTTTGGTCTTTATAGAATTACTACTATACGTCCTCTTAAATACCTGCTTATGCCTGCTCTCCCCATCCATATACCCACCTCCCCCGGGACTTGACCCCGAATATCCCTGGAGCTGTCTGATATTTTTCAGTACCGGCGCCGTACCTGTCGTCAAGCTCCTACTCGCTCTTGTTCCTTTGGCAGAAAGCCCCGATCCTTGACCCGGACTAGGAGAAGCCGTCGGGCTCAAAAAATGGTTCTTCTGCTTGAGAGGCGAGGGGGTAGGAGTCGCTGAGGCTGAGGCTGAGGGGGTATGTGATGTCTGCGAGGTATACATTGTGGAAGAGTTGGATAATGGACTGATAGATGGCGGGTGGTCACTATCCGGGGAAGAAGTGAGGTCGATATGTCCTCCAGAGTTGCCGACGATCACTACAGGTGATGAGGACTTTTCCTTGCTGGAAGTTGAGCTGTTAGGCTGATTCTTGGGTGCAGGTAATGGCGGTACATCAGGAGCGTTGCTGAAAAGGTTATTGGAGAAGAGGGCTTTTGTGTTTGGGGCAGAGACCACCCGTCGGAGAAACCTCGCGGCTACTGATCCAGAGTTGCTTCCATTATCGTTAGTCTGCCCAAACGGCATTCGCCTAGAAGAGTTGGCTGACGGTTCGCGCTTCGACTTCGCGGGCGTTCGCGGTGACGCTGCGCCTCTCGACGAAAGCGACGATGAACCATCACTCTTCTTCCTCCCTCCACCACTGCTTGACGCTCCTCCTGCACTGGATGGTGGTGCGGTGGACTGGGGGAAATCGGTAGCGACTTTTCCTAGACCACGGTACTTTTCGCTCTTACTCTTATCGTGCTTGTTCTTACCCGCTGGTGCAGATAAGGGTGCTGAGAAAAATCGGCTTTTCAAGTTCCCAATCCCAAGCGGACCGCCAGTGGGTGAACGAGTAGACGCGGTCCCGTAGGTGTTTGACGAGGCGACACCATGTAAACTCCCATCTCCCGGGAGGAAGTGACCGCCGGAAGAATGCGAAGTACGCTCTGTAGTAGATGCAGACGCAGAATCCGTCACAGACGAATAAGGTCGCGACTGTTCACCCGAGGTCGATGTTGTTTGGAGATTTCCATTACTCGAGTTGAGATGGACATTGAAACTCTCACTCGAACCCTCTTCTCTCGTCTTCGGCATGCCTTCTTCGTGAAGTACTTTAGAATCAAAGTGTTCAACGCTCACGCTACCAGGGTTGTTTTTGACGCTGGGCGATTTAGGTGGGTAGGGGTCGGTATGAGCGCGAAGTTGTGTTTTACGAGGGGGAAGGTAAGGTTCTGTTGGCACCGCAGGCGAGACTTCCCCTGCAAATGACTGTTGTTCCTTGTTATCCAGCACAAAGCTCTCACCACCCAACGCTGATCTATTCTCTTTACCCCTCCCTATTGTCGCTGTCCTCCCAAGTTTAAAGACACTCTTCCACTTTGACGGAGTACTGTTGCCGTTGCCTAAACCTGGGCCGGAGGACTGGACGGGGGAGTTGTAGGAGTCGGAGGCGGGTATGGATGCTGTAGGGGGAGCGGACGCGAGAGACGACATGGGATGCTTGCGTGGCTGAGCTCTATTTGATTCCGGGTGGATATTTGCAGGGCAGGCTATGGCGGGGGGGTTGTTGGTGTATGGGGAGGAAGGAGTGTCGAGGTGGCGAGAGAGCGGCGTTCTCTTGAGAATTATCCAGGGATGTTTGTGGTTGTTATCTGCAACTGGACGGGGTCAACGCCGCTCCTCCACCCGCTCGCTGGCTTACACAACTCACTGTCCTCTCCAGTCCGTCTGTCTTTTCCTTGCAAAAAACAAACAAAAAGAACGCTCCTCTAGCAGAAATTATTGTTGCGGGTAGCGCTGCGGGGTCTTGGAGAGTATGCAGCCGACAATAGGAAACCCTCTTTTATTTCAATTCAGATCATCCTCCCACCTCCACCGCGTAATTTAGTTTAGAGTCCAGGCCTTCCCAGACCTCCCCATTACAAAATTGCACCACATTGCCGTCGTTCTCATTACAAACGCTGTGCACCACAATACAAACCATTATTATTACTACGCTTTGCACTTTATTCTAACAGAGCCAGAAAGAAAACCACTGCATAAATCGTACATTTTGCTGCTATTCGTCATATCTTAATCTCAGAGAAGACCAAAAATCCACATATAACGCTACACTTTCCCCAAAACTACCATCTGTTTGACTCGCACATCCAGAATCCTACAAGCACCTCTCATAAATTTACGCAGCAGCCTGTTGAGGCTGAGACGATGAAGAGGCAAGAGTAGCGTTGGTAGATGCAAGTCGCTGAGCTCGCTTGGTCTGGTAGTCCTTGATGGCAGACTTGATAGCATCTTCCGCAAGGAGAGAGCAGTGCACTATAAGGGAGACAGGTCCATCAGCAAAACTTCATCACAAACTTAATGATCCCCAAGTCCAGTTCCAAAAACCCAAAGGATGTGCTCGGCCGAAACGCCGAAAATACACAGCGTTTTTTTGGGATGACAGAATACTGGGAAACAGGAAGCTTGACTCACACTTTACAGGAGGAAGACAGAGCTCCTTGGCAATCTCAGTGTTCTTCACCGCACCCGCCTGATCAAGGGTCATGCCCTTTACTCGTTCAGTCATATATGACGATGAGGCGATAGCAGAACCACAACCGAACGTCTTGAACTTGACTTCGCTGATGACACCGTCTTCGCCTACTCGGATTTGAAGCTTCATAACGCTAGGTACGAAGAGAACAGTCAGCGGCTGTATACGTGAAGAGTTACAATCGAGACGGCGGTAAATAGATCGATGCTGGAAGATGGAAATAGAATGAAATTTTGACTCACTCGCCACAGGCGGGGGCACCAACAAGACCAGTTCCAACATCAAAGTCACCCTTGGGAAGGTTGCCAACCTACAGCAACAACAAATACCATCAGTCAGCTATTTCACATTCTTAACAGTTTCTTATAATATTACCGCCTCTCCACTCGACCAATGAAATCCTCTCGGAAACGCACAACACTTGCCAACAAAGTAGAAAAGTACTCACGTTACGAGGATTCTCATAGTGGTCAATGACCTTGGCGTGGTATCCCCTCTTGGAAACACCAGCGCCGGCACCCATCGTTCGAGCAGCGGCGAGTACAGGTCGAGCTCGAACAGCAGGTCGAGCGAAAGAGGTGGAAGCCATAGCGGCGGTAGATCGGAGGATAGTGTTTCGCATCATCTTTGTTGCTTCTTGTTAAAACTTGTCTCTGCTTTGTAGTGTGTCTTGTAAAAGGAAAAATAAAGGTGGAAAAGCTTTTGAGAAGATGGAACGATAAGTTGGAGTTGGAGAGGCGATGAAGAAAGATCTTAACTGCTTGCCGTTGAGAAATGGATGACTCCTTGTAATAAAAAGTAAGCGCCCGGCGCCGAGGAGTGACGCAGCGACGCAATTTGCCATAATACAAGCCCATTAAATCGTAATCAGATCCCTAATAATCAGAATTATCTCCAATTAAAATTACCTCCACCCATCGAACGCCGAGCGCCGAGCCTGTTTTCCTATTAATTTCTAATCAGACAAGGAGTGGCGAATGACATCCTTGCTCGTCACCGCCCGCGCCTTCCATAATAAAATCGCGTATCGCCGACAATAGCCGATCAAGTGGCACTTTGCCTTTGCGCCTCGAGCCGCGAATGTTCTGGTTTGTTTTGGTCGCTTATAGCCCAACGAATCAGATTTTTGATTAATTAATCTATTGCCGAGCCACGTGTAGATAGGCGGACGGAGATGAGCGATGAGCGAGGAGTATTTATGTAATGTAGTGATCACAGACGAGATAATAACCTCGCGCGGTACTTAATGCCGCCTTGGATCGAAGAGAGACTAGCTAAGACGGCTCGCAAAGCGCTAAAGCATGGACTGCATAGTGACCAAGCGAAAGTGAGAGTTGACTGCAGACGGCTAGAGAGTTGGGAGATCCTGATTTGGGCCGGAAGTATGAGATGTCAGTAAGTGACAAGGCCACGGCCAACGTCAAACTTCATGCCGCAAAGGCTCACCTTTGGGACCCTGCTTGCCATGTGAGTCTATCTTTCATAATCATTAATAATTCTTCCTTCGCAAAAGTCTTCATCATTCTAGGAGACGGAATGTTGAGTGATAACTGACGAAATTCTATGAAGAAGGAATTGGCACTCGAAGTTTGTCTGGGTCTACCCCGCATCTTCCCTCAATACCAGCCACTACCCAGCTCTACTTCGACGCTTACCCTTCGTCCTTCCCCAGTGATAAGACCAAGATCACTTTCATTTTGACAAATCTTCGCGGTCCCGTCCTCTCATCCTTCCAACCTTATATCATCCAGCAGCCTCAACCCCTGATCCTTACGGATTACGCCTCGTTCCTTACTCACATCAGGCGAACATGGGGTGCTGCTGACGAGAAGGGCACCGCCCGACGAAGCCTTCGCCGACTCCGACAAACTTCGAGTGCCAATTCCTTCTTCATAGAATTTCAGCGTCTTACAGCCATCCTTGGTTGGTCTGGCGATAATGAAATTTTGGTCGACAAGGCCATTGAAAAACTGTCCGACAATCTCCAAGACGAACTCGCGCGTGCCCAGTTCGAACCAACAAATCTCAACGAACTCATTGACTGGGCTACTGCGCTCGACAATCGTCTTCGTGCTAGATCTGCGGACAGGTCTAATTTCAAAACCGAACCTTCCATGGTCCATCAACCAAAGTCATCTTCCTCCACTCCACCCGCTGTCAGCTCTTCTCCTTCTCGCCCCCGTGAACCCTTGACAGAGGAGGAAAAAGCTCGTCGTCTTACTCAAGGACTGTGCAAGTATTGCGCCAATTCTGGTCATACGCTCGCCACCTGCGGACTTCTTCAGGCTCGCAATGAACGTCAAGCAAAAGCTCAAGGCCGGTCGGCTTAGGAGAGCACCCCGCCGATCCACTATACTGTCAGGGGGCTATCTCTTGACAACAAGTATTCTTCGTCTACTTAAAGCTATCATCTTCCGGCATTGATCTGGCTGCCTATTTAAAGAGGCCCTCGGATCATTTGTTGTCCCTAACCTGTTGAAGGCTATCGCCAGAAGAGATAGCCCCCTGACACTTATGTTCTTACTCTATCCCTCCCCAGCACCAAACTTTCATGCCTGAGCATGAAGTTGGTTTGATAAGACAAAGGATGGATCTGATTCGTTGAACGGTAATATTATGAAGAGTTCGAGAAGGCGGTACTAGAAAGTCTCATCGATATTGATCAAAAGAAGGCGATATCGCCTGATAAGACAAAGGGATGGAGGACGAACTAATGAGGGAGTAAAAGAAGCATATAAGCCATATACTGTTTGCTGGAAAACCACGATGAGTGAAAAGCATTTGAGAGTGCAGTGATAGACCAAGAATCACACCATATTTCCTGGTTTGGCCTGTATGAAGGTAAACTTCTGCTGGCTGAGTGACGATTATCGATTATGGATGAATCATTGTTTCTTGTCGTATGACGTAGACCTTTTCTGTAATGCAATAACAATACTTCCCAGCCAATTTGCATTACATGAGCAGGACAAATTTCATTGCCGATGTGGACCGGAATAAGGGAGTTGTTCCTTGGAAAAAGGCTTCCGAATCATCGCCTGCTGTCGGTCGGGAATGAAAAGTTGAAGGATCATCATAGGTTGAGGAAACTGACGGAAGTTGAAACGGGCAAGTTATAATAGTGGAGAAGTGGCATACCTATCTCTTGAATAATGGGATAGTAGCTCGGCCCATATTCAGCCGTGCTTAGGACTTGACGGAAGAGACGTCCAAAATCAAGAGTGGCAAAAAAGGAAAAGAGGACACAGCTCAAGGAAGGTCCGATGGTCGGATTAGGGTGGCAGCAATAAGGCTTGGACAGATCCACAATCAACAAGGAACATCTGTTGTTGTTAGCTGGTCTGAGGTTCAATGAATGTGTCCTGACTTCCACCAACAAAGCCGAGCGAGGAGGGAACAAGAAGCTTAAGCAACGAACAACATGTACGTAGAAGAGAAACGATGAAAAATCAAGGATCGCCCTCACAAACGAGCTTCATTGGATCAATTTGCAGATCTTCCTTTAGCTTCCAAATTGGCTAACTGTCCCAAACAAACCTCTCCAATCCTTCTTGAATTCAGCATCATCCACCGATAGAAACGAACGCACCGACAGTCGGGTCAGATCAACATCCGAACAAATGATTTGTAGTGCCGACAGCAATTTGCTTCCGTACCGAAGACCTGCATTCGGTTCATTCGGCTTCTCCAGCTTTGGACCCTGAGGCCAGGGGAACGGAAGCTTTTCCTGAATGTTATGCTGCGGCGGTGTCCCTCAGACCTTTTTTCGCGGGGCTGGGCGACGCTGGACGGGGCAAGTATGGGGCAAACAATTCCGAAGCACATTCTCCATCATCTCCTCTCCTGCGATCTTGCTCGAATCAGAGTATCGAAACAGTCGCTCCGTTTCGCATAAACGCAAAGCCCTGCCCACTTTTCCCCGCAAGACATTCCCGATTTGGGAGTAGCTCGTTAGACTTTTTACGGGGCAGCCCGGGGTTTCCCCTCAACGAATCATTTGCGCCACAGCGGGGTCGAGTCCCCTATTCAGCTGTTTCCTGTGTTGCTCTTCATTCCTTACATCCTGTATCAATACATTTCAAGACATCTGTCGACGTTCGGTAAATATTTACGGTCCATCCCGAACTCCAAAAACTTGAGATCCGACCACACTGATCGGCTTTCTTGTTTAAACTCTAAAACTGCTTCATCTTTTTCGACATCATATAAAGCCTTATTGGTAGAATCGCTTTTTCTCGCCTCTGTGTCATTATCTATCTACTTCTCCAGATAAGCAAACACTCACCAACCTTCTGCACCGGCTGAACCCCCAATTTTCGACAACTACTTGCATTACGCCCTCAAGATGGCCTGGAAGATCACAGAAGACCGTCCGACGCCGCCACAAGTGGTATGTGCTTTTATTTGTTCGACGACATGTTCATGCGATTAAGTGGCTCATACGACTCCCATAGTATAACTGGAGACTGTACATTGCTGCTCTCTTAATCGCATGGGGTGCTATCACTTTTGGGTAAGTTCCGGTCCGGTTTATGGCTATTCTTTCGGTCAAGCTATAAATTTTGTGAGATGAACCTTTCCGCTGACGCAGTTTACTTAATAGTTACGATGGTGCATTCATGGGTACGACCATTGCTCGTTCATCATTCAAAGCATACTTCGGCCTTGATACACTCTCCTCCGGCGAATATGCCAATGTCTCTTCCAATGTCACTTCTTGTTTCCAAGCCGCTGCCTTTTTTGGTGCCGCCTTCTCCTGGGCTCTCATGGAGTCATACGGTCGAAAGATGACCTTGCAAATCTCAACGGTGGTTTTTATCGTTGGTGCCATCTTGCAAACATGTCCTCCCAAGAACTTGAGTTACATCTACAGTGGAAGATCCCTTTGTGGTTTGGCTGTTGGTGGTATCACCGGTACTGGTGAGTTATTAGGTACAGGAGGCGACTAGATTCCGGGCTGACGACCATCAACTTAGTTCCTGCCTACATTAGTGAACTTTCTGTTCCGAGTATTCGAGGACGATTGACTGGTCTCTTCGAGATTGCTTATCAGCTTGGTTCCCTCGTCGGCTTCGTACGTCCCATTCGTCATTTCGTCATGGTAGCCGCTGACAACCCTCGCAGTGGGTCAATTATGGTGTCTCTGAGCACATAAACCTCGACAGCGACGTTACTTGGCGTCTTCCTATGGGTATCCAGTTGATGTACGTTTACGGACGGCAACTTTCGAGGTACTGCAAACGATGCTAATTCCACATTACAGTCCTGCTGGTATCCTTATGGCCGGTTCATTCTTCCTCAAAGAGTCTCCTCTCTTCTACTTGAAGAAGGATCAAGACGAGAAGGCACTTTCAGTTCTTACCTACCTTCGAAATCTCCCCGAAGACCACCCCTACATCCAGGAGGAGATTTCCCTCTACCGTGAACGTATCCTCCACGAGCGGGCGGTCGTCTCTGGCAAGCCCGGTCTGTGGGGCTATCTTCGCGGTGCAGGCAAGGCAGTCATCCTAAAGGGTATTCGAAACCGTATGGCACTTGCTTTCATTATGTTTGCGCTCCAGAATTTCTCAGGTATGGCAAGAAAGATTTATCAAGAAGCCAGTGGCTGACATTTATGCAATATAGGTGCCAACGCCATCAACTACTATTCCCCCACTTTGTTCGGGTCCCTCGGTATCACTGACGTCAACCTTTACACCGGTATCTATGGATTGGTCAAAGCTGTCGGCTCCATCATCTTCTACGTCTACTTCATCGACATGTGGGGTAGAAGGCAGCCTTGGATGGTCTCTTCGGTCGCTTGTGCTCTCTGCTTGATCTACGTTGGCGCCTACGTTAAAATTGGTCACCCTGCCGACCAAGAGGTCATTTCCCACTCCACCAAACAGGGTGGTACCGCTGCCACTACCTTGATCATGTTCTACTCTGTCTTCTGGTCCTTCGGTGCTAACGGTCTTCCTTGGATCGTCACTTCTGAGATCTACCCTCTTGGTATTCGTGGTCTTTGTGGTGCTTATGCTGCCATGTGCCAATGGCTTTGGCAGTTCGTTATCACGTGAGTACATTTTTCTTTTTGGCTTGAATCATGCGAGGTGCTGATAAAATGCCTCTTACAGTAAGACTACACCTGACATCTTCCTCGCTATGGGCTGGGGTACCTGGATCTTCTTCGCTGGCTGTCTTATGCTCAGTGCCGTCTGGGCCTACTTCTTCCTCCCCGAAACCGTAAGTCCCTCTTCTCGTTCCTATGACTTTTACCAGTTGCTAATGATCTATCTTCTGGCCCAACAGAAAGGTCTTCGTCTCGACGAAATGGATGCCCTCTTCGGTTTCACAGGTGAAGAAAAATCAGGGATCCTTCACCCTGACTCTGTTCACGACCCTCAGGCGAGAAAATTGCAACGTCCGTCTCACGAGGAGGAGATCTCCACAAAAAAGCTTGAAGAAGTGTAAATTAGCATTTTCGTTACTTGAATCATATATGCCAGCAATCGGGCTTAGATCTAGAGTGTAATACAATATCTATGTAGTCAAAAGGTGACATTGGATGCTTCGCAAGATCGAGTTGTGGAATAAAAGATTTTATCTACCAACACTTGTTTCAATCTAATGCATCGCCTGAATATTATTTCAATCTGTTCCATGTCTTGGGGGTGTGTGGCAACTAAGGATAATGCAAAACTGGCTGTCTTATCGAGCAGTTTTATATAAGTCTTAGTGGTCTGAGCCGAATACATATTACGTCGGTACTACGTACCGTGCGGTTCGAAGAGGAGCAAAGCATGCAACAACTTACTTTGGAAGCTTAATTAAAATCCTGTTAATAAATCAATTAAAGCTTTCTAAAGAAAAGGGTTGACGTCAAGACTTGAGAGCTGAAAACAAAGCGGACATGAGCGCCTTACAACTTTTCGCGCACACCCCACCGCTTTATATAAATTATCAAATCGGTACAGCAACGACCGAAGCAGCCAAAACTTCACTCAAATCTTCAACTATTTCTCAAACAGCCCAATTCCAAAAGCATATCCACAATGGCAAAGTCAATTCGATCCAAAGCTAAGATGGCTTCTCGTGCCCGAAAGAGGAACATGTCCCACTATGCCGCCACTGAAGCAGCTCGAACTCAACGTCTGTCCGACAAGCTCTTGGGCAAGGACAAGAAGGAGGATGGAGACAATGAGGAAGTTAAGGAGGAGCGCATTGAAGGCGAAGATGCTGAGATGAAGGGTAAGTTATCAATATCTCTGTCTCGTTACGAATTTGAGGATATATGCTGATCAGTTTATTTTCCAATGTCTTTAGAGGAACCCAAGAAGATCTCTACATCCGGATACAGGGGTTCAAGAAAGGAGCAATGGAGGACCGCTAGAGGTATGAGCGTCAGGCCAAAGGGCAGTACCAAGGCCAAGAGGAACACCAGGAGACGTTAGATTGGGGCTTTAGATGAGGTGTGGCATATATGAGATGTTGTACGATAATCTTACCTGGATGATACCTCTTGTTATTCTTTCACCGCTCAGGTTTTCATCCGAATCTGGACTATATTATACAATCGCCCAAGGGCTCTGCCGGTCCACGCTCGGCGTTTCACAAGCTGACAGACTTACAGGGAACGTTGTTCATATCTATAAGCAAACATAGGGCATAGGTAGCACATAGGCAACGAGAAAAACTCTTTCCTCACAAGGACCAAACATACGCAAAGCAATAAGATACGAGGGATCTAACATAATGTACAACTCTGAGGGTCTCGTGACGGGCGGCCATCTTTCCTGTCTGACAAACGTTGACTAAATTGGCTATCGACATTATTTCTGGCTGTTAATTCGAAATCGTAATAAAAGGAATGTGAAATGTAAAGTCGAAGAGGATATAAACATATGGATACAGTAGCGGGAAGATTCTCGCAACCAGTACGCAAACCATCAACTCATTGAAAACCTCCACCAGCTCAAGAAGACAAATGCCCATTCTGCTTCCTCTCACCACCGTCAACATTACCGACATCAACTGCCGAACTGCCTCCTTCACTACCCCGACTCGAACATCCTATCATCCGCAACGCACCTCCATTCATCCCCGTCCAAGACCCGCTCCCACCCACGTTATCACTCACATTAAGCACCCCTGGCCTTTGCCTTGGAGACTGCGCAGAGTGCGGATATGGGCTTGCACTGATTGACTGCCGTCGATCTTGTTTCGTCTGGATGATAGCTGAAAGACGGACATTATTCCCGTTAGCCATGTCAGGCGACTTTGCGAGACCAGTGTTAGAGGTCATATTTGCAGTCGGGTTGAGGTGAGCGCTTACAGGTGGGTTAAGCGACGAGATGTGTCTCTTCAAAGAAGGTGGATAGGCAGGCAATGAAAAGCCCAATTGGTATATCCCTGGCGAGACCGTTGTTGGCGAATCATCGCTCAGTGCAGCGCTCATTGACTGACCCATCAATTCCGAGGGTGACGCAGTCTGCTGTTGGTGCAAGGAATTCAGATTAGTAGGTAAAGAGTGGGGCGAGGTTGCGTGGCTTGCAGAAATTGGCACTGGGTTGAATGGGAGCGGGTTGGAAGCGCCTGCCGTGGTGAGGTCTATGAACCCGCGTCGAGCCCAGGTAGATGGATCAGAAGGATCAAGAATCGGTGCTGCCGGAATAGCAGGCGGGCCCATATTTCCCGCTTGACGTCTGTAACCTCTTGTACCATTGAGACTCTGAGAAAATCCAGCAGGTCCAGGGACTTCCCCCAACTCTTCACCGAATGGGGAGAACAACATAGCACTTGGAGGTTCACCCTGTACGCTCCGAGTACGGATGTGCTGCTGCGTCACCTGTATAGGAATGGGAAACGAGCCTGTATTGGCTGGTGCGCTCTGTGGAACAATATTTGTTGGTGATTTCTGGGTGAGTAGAGAGAAAGATGCTGGTTGACATAAAAGTGGGAGATATGGTTGAACCTGCTGTTGAGTGTGATGGTTAGGAAGGTGCGATGAGCAGGGAATATTGATCGCAAGTCCTTTCGGGCTTCCTCCATGCCGGACTTGACTCGACGCCATACACCCATCCAACCTATTTCTATCAGGTGGTATCCCATAATCAAAATGAATTGACATCGTAGGCGAAAATCCCTCTTCCACTTGTCCTACCGCACCTTGTAAATTCCCTGCCGCTGTACCATTATGTTTCCATCCTTCGTACTCCATAGGCGCATGGCCGGCCATACCAAAGTAATCCCTTGTTGGAAATACAAACGGCGCTTCCTCGTCAACGTCCGGTAGGAGGTGATGTCGATAAGGGTCTGGAGGTGATTGCCAATCAAGCGAGCGTTCGGAAGATGTGGGTGAGGCTTGATCTTCGCAGTTGGAGGCGCCGGCGTAAGATGGCTTGATGCCGATGCCAAGGCCCATCGACATGCGACGTTTTTGGGCTTGAGAGGGGCGAGGAGGAACGCGACGTTTGAAAGAGGTAATCTCTTGTTTGGTCGAATCTCGCCGAAGGAAGGGATGAGCTGCGTTTGAACATAAGTTCAAGTGATGATTCAGTGCAGCGATAAAAGGTTACTTACACCAACTGCTGGCATCGGGGTCGCAGATGCCTTTTTCGACATTCCTCAAGCTAAGCTTTCTGTTGAATCCGTAAATCTGTCATTCCATCAGCCTTACCCTCTGAAACAGGTGTGAAGCTTACATTGAGTTGTCGTGAGAAGCTTGCGAACCTGCTTTGTCGATATACCACAGGTAAGATCTTGTCTGCCAGCTCTTCAGGATTTTCGATGATTATTAATTCACCTGTTTCGTCCCATCGGATGATCTGCAGCTAGCATCAATATTTATTCCGTGAAACTGAATGCAAAAGCGGAACTGACATGACTATATTCGGGTTGAGACCTTGATAGTCGAGTCAGCTAACATCACTTATGCCTTACCAAGTACTACTCACAGTAACCTGCAAAATCCGTCAGTCACCCATATGACAGCCTATGACTATATTGATCACTCACGAATAGAGCTTTATCAAGAAAGTCGGTTGTTTCCCCTCTGTCTTCCTGGCCTTCTTCTTTTTCGACGATTGCTGAGGAACCGGAGACATAATAGGATTGTAGAACGGGTCCATCTCAGGCGTCATATCACCTTTTCCTATACTAATATGCAACCCTCCATCTCTGACACCATCACTCCCTGCAGGCATGTTTGAAGAAGACGCTATTAATCCATGATGATGCGGGAACAGCACTTTGCGCATAGATGACGATGATGTGGAAGCCGAGTACGCTGCTGGAACAGAAATGGGCCGTCTTGGTTGATATGATTGTGAATGTGATTGCGCATGTTGGTTGACGTTTGAATGGTGATGCTCGTAAGGTGGTGGGAAGGCATCCTCATCCCTAGGAGATGGATCGTGTGAGACATAAGTTCTAGATTGGGAGACAGGTGATTTGGGATCCCAGTCGTCTAATATAACTGGGCTGTTATCTGGTTGGTAAGAGCTGCCATTGCTGTTGTTGTGTTGATGATGAAGCGAGGTTTGATGTGGGAGGTTGGGTCTGCCAAAAGGAGATGCCGATGGTGGAGGGTAGGACGACGGTTGAAAAAGAGCCAAGTTGGGCTCACGAGGAGGCGGAGGAAGGTAGGAGAAAGAATTCATGAAGTCTTGTGTGATGGGCTGAGCCAATAATTACGCAATAAGCCGATGGGCGCTACGGCGATGTTTGGTACTATAGGAATACCACAATCAGTACTCGAGCAGATCGAAGCGTAAGGATGAATTTATAAAAAGATATGGGGGGCTCAAGACGAAAGAAAAGAAGAAGGATAAAGAAGCAGAAAGTGATCGCAGCAGGTATGATACCCACATCTCGGGGCAAATCAACACCGTGTCATATTACTTTGCATGAAAGGAAGGGGTATAATGGAGTGGTGCATAAGCGACAGATTGAAGGAAGGATGTGGGATGGAACTTACCGTTTTTTAGGGGACTCCGGGCGGCGCAGGCCAAGAAGACGGTAGGCTTGAAGTCTCACTGGGTGAATTGGGTGCCGTAGTGATGGACGCCAAGTCAATGTGCTCTCGAGGCTTTTCACCTGGGGAAGTATTTTATATTTGTTTAGAAGAGTTCAATCAGGGCTTTGCCGCTGACACTGTGAGATGACCCAAAAATATCGAAGAAAAACCTCGATAGCTTGAGATCAAAGGAGCAAGAAATGGTGATTGGGACGATTGGGATGTGAAGGGAAGTCCGTTGGCTGGTGCGAGAGGACTTGAGCTGTATGCCGCTGGTGGCTATAAAGCAGTCAGTATAGGAGGTGAGAAAACAAAACTATCCTGCAAGGTGATGGGGATGAAATGGCATCTACGTGTTCCAGTATGGATTATGTGAGGCATCATCCAAAACATCACGCATCAGTCGTTGCAGGCTCGTACAGGCGTCAGCTTACCCAAGCCATTGTGCATGTCCGCACGCCCCTTTGCCGCCTCTCACCGCCACTTTCTCCTTGGCCGCCGTCCCTCCTCGCGTTTCGAACAATGGGCCATTCGCTAAACGCTCTCGATGGGACAACAAAGCGTTATAATAACTGGCGATACCTCGCCTATGACATGAGGAGCTAAGGATGGGTTGTAGGCTGGGGAACGTGTTCCGACTTTAGAGCATAGAGTATTGTTCCTTGTTTTGGGATTTCTGGGAAAAAAGCGACCGCGGGCACGAGGCGCTGATCGGAGTCTGCACAGACTCACCCATTAACCCATGTCCCTTGCCCTTACTGCCGGATCATGTCTCTCTCCCGGCGCTTCGCCCTTCTTGGGTCTTGAGCAGTGGCACGTGACGGTAAGGGGGCGCTTCGCCTGTTGCCTGGTGCAGTACGGGGAGATCGCCGGTGGGCAGTTCAGATTGGAACGTGGTGATCTTTGATGTGCGCTCGGGAAATCCATAGCCTGTTTTCTGTTTTGTCGTGGTTTCTTGTTGTCGTTAGTACCTCGCCGGGCGTAAAGGTACCATCAGCCCATCATCCATCACGAATCACCATCGCCACGGCATTCCTCGGTCGACATAAGCCGGTAAGGACACGATGTTTAGGTAAATTCAGGTCACAACAGAGGGGTGCATAAATCCTAATAATGCCGGAATTGTCCATGTAATAATATATCATGATGCCGAATGTGAGTGTGGTTGTCTATCCTCTAATGCTTTGAATACATCGTCTAGTCGTTTCCGATAGAGCGAATAGCGTCCTCGCCCATCATTGTATCTAAGATGAGGTTCTGTTCGGAGTTATCAATATTCCTTGCTTGTCCAGGAAGCGAAACACCACTCACATCTGGCCTAAAGGCCCAATTATCAAACACATCCACCACCCTCGCCCACTCCTCCACATCAAGGTACCTAATCACCCTCTTCCTATTCACAGGTACTCCCCTTCCTTCCTCTGCCTCTATGGCCGGTAATAAAGACTCAGCACCGACTGCAAGATTATTGATGCTGTCTTCTAAAGTCATTGTATCTCTGACGAAGAGACGACGAATGGCATAATCCCATGTATCCTTCTGCGCAGCAAGGATGGGCGATCGGAGTCTAGGAGTGAGGAGGACACCGAGTAATAATGGCCGGTCGAGAGATCCGCCTGAAGCGTAAGAACCAGGATAGAAATCGCTGTGGACAGTCTTCGTCTTGGCTCCGAGAGGAGGCAGCAAGATATCCTCCGGTAGCGGTTCTGGTTCAGGCATGCCTTTGGCCGGCACAGTAGACTTTTTAACCTTGGGTGGCTTGGGTGCTTTGCCTGATTCAGCCACTTGCTTAGAGTGTTTATCAATGTTGTTGACGTGGTGATAAGGTGGGAGAGGGGTAATGTGAAAGAAGGCACTGGCAAAGATGGATAGTTTACAGTTAATTTTGTCACCCGGTCGCGCCGTCAACCTCTTCATATAAGACGTTAGCCCTGTTCCGTCCATATCGCCTGATGAGATTCACTTACATCATATAACGATTTACCACAAAGCAAAGCTATCCTAACCCTCCCATACTCCCATATCCAACTTCTCTTGTGTTCTTCACCCGCCGCACTGCCAATCCACTGACTCACAAGTTGCTCACCCAGCGAACTATTCGGCACTTGAGCGACGAGAGTTATAGGCGGAGGCGGTGCACTCCAAGGTCGTTTCTTTTGTGATTCAGGCGCAGCAGAAGGGTCATACACTGGTAAAGCCGCATTCACAGTGGGGTGTTCAAGAATTGAAGGAATCGCCTGCCAGACATAAACTGTAGAGTGTGACAGCAGCAAGTTGTCTTTATGCGGCGAAGCAATGATGGGAGTTTCTTTGGCAATGTAGTTGGATATCCTTGAATCTGAATGTTGACCTCTGTAATCATCCAATGACGCTTTATGGGGATTTTCGTTGTAATCCAGCCCCCTTTGGATAAGTTCTACAGAACCTTCCGTGGACACGACGAGTTTCGGTATACGAGGCGCTGGTGAACGAGATTTGTATCCGCTCATCGCCGGAAGATCCTCCATCCACGCTGGAAGTTCCGTCCCCTTCCCCTTCTCACCTGGCCGTATATTCTCCAACCGCTTCTCCTCCTCCCACTCCTTTCCTTCCCTCACCGCATCACCGCCTGTCACAAGACTTCTGGTCAATCCACCCATACCCGCATACCCCTCCACGATAATTTCCCCTTCCCTGATACCAAGCGCACGAACGAAATCATCTCCGAGGGAGGGGTTGGCGAGAAGGATTCGGCCGGGGGCTTTGCGAATGAGGACAGGGTTGGGGGAGAGAGAGAGCAGACGGGCGGGGAAGTACTTTGAGAATTTGGGTGTTGGAGGAAGCGGTGGTAAGCGGGGCATTTTTTTTTTGTATAGAGTGTGCTTATTATCACAATTATTTGTCGATGGAGTTTTTTATGAGACTCCAGAATGCACCCACAAGAGCAAAACACTGCAGCACGAAGATGTTTCGAATTTTTGGTTGATGACGCGGGTTCGGATTTTGTAATAGCTAATTAAAGTGCTGGGTTAGCTTTTCTTATTACGCATGCAAGTTCTCTGCAGTGTCATGATGCAATCTCGCGGTTCTATTCTCTTCATTCCTTCATTCTTTTCTTAACATTCACTACCAGGCTTGTAAAGCTGCGATCTAATAATGCGATGGGGCGCGATCAAGTCTTGTTTTGCCTGATAATGCAAGATCAAGTCCCATATCGAAAAACCGGCTGATCTTAGCTGATCTTACATATGCGCCATTTGATCATCCCACTCGAGAAAGAGGGGCGAGCAAGCGCAATCATGTAACGGGGTTGTCTAATCAAGCGACCGAATGCATGATCATCCGTACCAAGGGCATGGCCAGCAGACACGGGTAATACGTTACCCACAAAGAGAGTGTATGATCTCCGCTTGCGATCTTCCCTTCCACTAGCGACTTGTATATATCATCAGATAGGCTCGTCCGGACTCCGTCAACACACTGCAGGAAGCCATGGCATAGCTAGCTAACCCCAAGAACAATGATAGTAAAGTCTTCCATTTGTTCTTTCTGTGAAAGGCTGATTTGATAATAATTTGTAAATATCTTCGACTTCTATACACAATTTCCCTTCCGCTCCTTCGTTATCCTACATCTACTGAGTATCTTCGTAACACTGCTCTACGCAAAAACAATTTCCCAGTCTTCCACAACTCCCACACCGGGGTTCTTCACCCTAAGTTCACTGGCCCTACCCTCCTTCTTGCCCTTCGCATCCTCCCCTTCCTCCCATTCATACTCGAGCTCTATACCATTCGATTTGATGCTAGTTGGTTTGTTGGACAGACCAAGGAAGACAATTGAGTTGATCTTGACGTGCGAGACAGCCTCGGCAAAGGCATTTTCTTGCTTATACACAGCTACGCCTGTCTCCTTACTCTTTATGCCCTCTTCATGTGACTTTGAGCGAAGCACTTTGCCATCAAGCTCAAACACCCTCCAGACAAACTCCCCACTCTCATACGCATAACCAACCCCATCGTCAAGATACACTTGGCCCTTCGCTTTGCCATCTTTACCAACGGCGATGATGAGAGTGAAGGGATCTTGCCACATGAGAGGGGATGATCGACGGGGACGAGGACGGATGGGGATGATGTGACCACCGCGAAGGAGGAGAGGGAAAGTAGAAAGTGGTGTGTGGAGTGTCAAAGTGGTTTGGGGGGAGGAAGGGTAGAGGCGGTGGGTAAAGTAATCGTAATAGGGCTACAAAAATGATTAAAAATATTCGCTATAAACAGTAGTCATGTATGAACCTACCTGATCATCAGAAATGTAAACGTCGGTCGTCACAGCACCTTCCTGAACAACAGGCTTGAACAAAAGCCCCTCCCCACCAATGTAATACTGATCATCAATCTTGAAACCTTTCTCATCTCCGGGGAAGACTGCATATTGCGGCCTCATAATGGGCAAGCCCCAGACACTAGCCTCCTTGAAAGCATTGTACCAAACAGGTAACAGGGCGTATCTCAACCTCAGAGCGTCCTTGAGGTAGCTCCTGATGGGTTCTTCGAAGAGATAGGGTTCACGGCGCTTGGTGTCGAGGTGAGCATGGGCTCGGAAGAAAGGCATGAAAGCGCCCGCTTGATACCAGCGGACAAGGAGTTCGTGTGAGGGGTTACCAAAGAAGCCGCCAACATCGGCTATGCCAAAATGAAGAAGCATTAGTATGGGTAGATACGTACTACGGAATAAAGGCACGTACCGCCGCAGAAGGACATGCCAGCAATGTTGTTGGAGAGGAGCATGGCTGTCTCACCAGCTAGGTGTTCCCAGTCACCAAGATTATCACCGGTCCTGATATCAATGTCAGCGTTCGTCCAATTGTCGTCATACTGATGTATAGTCACCAGATGGCGCCGTAACGTTGAGAACCGGCAAAGAAAGATCGGGAAAGGACGAAAGGTCTCTGAGCGGGTTTTTCCCGTTTGATCAGAGCTTGGGAAGTTTGCTTATGCTAGTGAACGACACCAGAATGAGTACAAACACAGAAGACAAAGTATTCCATACGTACAAAGAGCATACCGTTGATGTTGTGCACATCTCGGTGCTCCCATCCCCCAGCATGAATGTTGTCCCTGGGCATACTTATTTCAGGGCCGTCAAAAACGGACGGTTCGTTCATGTCATTCCAGATGAAAAGCGCATTGGTAGAGTCCTGCTTCAAGGTTCAGTCACCATTCCCTTAGTTACAATACGGAGACGTCAAGAACACACCTTCCAGACCTTGAAGTCAAACATCTTGGTCCACCAATCCCAACTCTTGGGGTTGAAAAAGTCCACCCATGCGCTGCTACCGGTCCAGCACCATCCTTCAAAGTTGTTGCCATCCGATTTCTTGACGAGTATGTCAAGGTCTTTGGAGTCGGAGTAGATCCTGAAAGAGTCGGTCCTCTTGATATGAGGGTCAATAATAGCAACCATCTTGATTTTCCGAGTCAGCTTTGTCCAGTATGAAGTGAAGCGAAAACGTACCTTTCGGCCTTTGGAAGCCACGGCATCGAGCATAGCATTAGGATTAGGGAAATGCTTCTTGTCCCAGTCAAAATATCTATGCTCCTCAGCATATTCAATATCAAGCCAAGTGACATCAAGGGGCATATCCACCTCATCGAACTTTGCGTCCACTTCAAGTACGTCGTCTTGATCATTATAGTTCCATCTGCACTGGTGATACGCCGTTGACCACTGGGGAGGAAGCGGAGTGGGTCCCGTGAGAATGGCGTATTGCTTGAAGAGATCGGTGGGGGACGGACCGGGAAGAAGGAGGAGGTCGAGAATACCCGACTCGGAAATCCAATGGGTCTTGACATCTGTTGAGGTGTGGAGGACGTCAACCCAGGTTTCAGAGCCGACAAGGTTCAGTACACCAACAGAATGGGTCTTGGAATGAGCATGGAGTAAAGGGATAGCACCGTACAAAGACATGGGAGAGTCGGCAAGGTACTCGAAGATGTCAACGTTAAATAGACGGTAAGGATCAGAGTAGTACGCGTTAGGACCGACAGTGTCAGGGAGTGAAAGTGGTGAAGCGTGTTCGGGAAGTCCGTATACGTGTTGGACACCTGGGAAGGAAATGTCGAGAGCAAAACCCTCAGGCCCTTTGGGCTTGGTGTCGACCCATTTCTTCCACTTCTCTTGGAAAGCATCGGAATCGGACTCTTCAAACCAGCTGCGATCGAGAGCATCGCCTCCAAGGACAGCCTGCTCTCCCTCTCCCAAGACTTCTTTAGCAGATTCCACGTCCTTAACACGGAAGTGTTCCATGTGGAAGAGGGATCGGTCGTTGAACACGATCTCGGGTTTGCCATTACGCAATTGGGTGATCTTCAATGGGGAGTGGATGACTTCGAGGGAGATGGACGAAGAAGGGCCATACGTGATGACGCTCTTACCGTTGGCCATTTTGAGCGAGGCAGAAGGGTCGACGTCAGGTTCGGCATTGAGCAATGCCCATTTGGCGGTTTCGTCGTACCTTTTAAAAGGAGTAGAAGACCTTACCTCATCAATCCTGACGCGGGCAATCCCATTGCCTTCCTTGAGCACGTCAACGCGTAACTCAAAGTTTATTTCGGGATAAAGCGACGACTGAATAGGCCACTTCCAAGAGCCGCCATCTTGGATGGGAACAGCTGTTCCCAGAGAATAAGGAGAGTTGAAAGTACCCTCCGGTGCAGCTTCCTGCTTTGACGCGATTGATCTGAGACGTCGACAGAACGAGGTCTGTGAACATTGCTTAAAGTCCTCTGACTTGACAGCGAGAGTGAGGGGTAGAAGCGCCAGAGTGGCTATGACGGTCAGCCACAATAGCGACGAGCGGATCATGATGGTCCTATTTGGGCTGTGATTGCTCCTGACTTTTGAACTCTGGAGATTTCAAGACTCCCAAGGCCTGCCCATCATTCTTTCGGGTGTATGTATGACGTCGCGAGGCCGTGACGTGGAAGATTCTAGTCTCGGTCATCACCGTTCTATATTACCGAATGGCCGCTACAGTGGTTGGTGATTTACCCCCCGTGTGGCAGATTGTGGGCAGATCGGTGACCGGCCGGCAAGATTAGCTCAACTGTTTAATAGTAGTACAACGGAGTAGCCAGATTCCGGAACACGCCGCGTAATTCTTCGACGAACGACGACGGAAGTTGCGAGTCTGATCTCATCTTTCTTTCCATCCCTATTTCTCCCTTCTTTTTTCCTTCCTCACTCCAGTCAGCACAAATGGCATTAAGAGCAATAAGCTTACGCCGCTTACCACGGTACAGCGCCGTCGCGCGCCCTTTCTTTTTGAGAACATACGCCACTCCCGGCTCGCCCAAGCCATCTCGGAATCCGCCACCACCACCAGGACTCGAGTCGGTCTTCGGAGGTTCAGCAGGAAAGCAAGGCACTACAGTTGCTCCTAAGCCTCCGGGAGTTGGTCCACCCTCTGGACCCTCACTACCCAAGAAACCTGACGTCGGTCTTCCAGGTTTGGAAGGTGAAGAAAACCGCCCAGAAGACCAGAAAGAACAGGATGAGCCTCGGAGGCCCAAGCTTAGCGAACAGTTGGGCGGGAAGGCTGGTAAAAGAGTAACAACTGGTGGAGGCGGCGGAGGTGGAGGAAATGGTGGCGGCGCTGGTGGACCTGGAGGGCAACCCGGTGGTTTTGGTGGTATGACACCTAACCAGTTGTTGCTCTTGGCTGTCAGCACATATGCGTTGTGGAGTATGACTGCTCCGGATGATGTAAGGACCAAGGAGATTACATGGCAGGAATTGTGAGTATTCCCAGTTTTCATAAGATACGCGAGCTCAGTTTCGTTAGCCGCAACTCTTTGCTCGCCCGTGGTCTCGTTTCTTCGCTCGAAGTCGTTAACCGAAACAAAGTTCGAGTTCATCTGCACAACCCTCTTTCCGGTCAGCCTCAACAGACCAACCCCACTGGGTCCGGAAGTCTTCCCTCACCGTCTCATGGCCCGGCCCCTTACCAATTCACCATCGGTTCACTTGAAGCCTTTGAAAACCTTCTTATCGCTTCTCAAGACGAACTCGGTATCCCTCCTGCCGAGCGTGTCCCTGTCTCTTATCGAGAAGAAATCTCCACATTCCAGACCATCATGCACTTTGCACCAACTTTGTTGATTGCCGGTTTGTTGCTTTGGATGGCTAGAAGAGGAGGGTCAGCCATGGGTGGTGGTGGACCCGGTGGCGGTATTTTTGGTGTTGGGAAAAGTCGAGCAAAGATGTTCAACAAAGACGAGCAGGTTGCTGTGAGATTCAAGGATGTGGCGGGTATGGATGAGGCCAAGGAGGTGAGTTAATCAATCAATTTCAAGCGGACTGTATCTGACTTTCCGCAGGAAATCATGGAATTCGTCAAATTCCTCAAGGAGCCTCTAAAATACGAGAAGCTTGGTGCTAAAATTCCTCGAGGTGCCATCCTCTCTGGTCCCCCCGGTACCGGTAAGACTCTTCTCGCCAAGGCTACCGCTGGTGAAGCTGGTGTGCCTTTCCTTTCCGTCTCTGGTTCCGAGTTCGTTGAAATGTTTGTCGGTGTCGGTCCCTCCCGAGTCCGTGACTTGTTCGCAAACGCCAAGAAGAATGCCCCATGTATCATCTTCGTTGATGAAATCGACGCCATCGGCAAGTCCCGTGGCAAGGGTGGCAACTTCGGTGGTAACGATGAGCGTGAATCCACTTTGAACCAGCTTTTGGTCGAAATGGACGGTTTCGGTACCAACGAGCATGTCGTCGTTTTGGCCGGTACTAACAGACCTGATGTTCTTGATTCTGCCTTAATGCGTCCTGGCCGATTCGACCGACATATTGCCATTGACCGACCTGACATTGGAGGCCGTCGACAGATCTTTGCTGTCCACCTCAAACCCATTACTCTCGCTCCCGAGCTTACCATCGACCGCATCGCCGAGAAGCTTGCCCTCCTTACTCCTGGGTTCTCTGGTGCGGACATTGCCAATGTCTGTAATGAAGCTGCTCTACGTGCCGCTCGACACGGCGGTGAGGTCGTTACTGAAGCCGATTTTGACGGAGCCATCGAGCGTGTCATTGCTGGTCTCGAGCGAAAGTCCCGTGTGTTGGGCAAGGATGAGAAGAAGACTGTCGCGTACCACGAAGCTGGTCATGCCGTCTGCGGTTGGTTCCTTGAACATGCCGATCCTTTGCTCAAGGTTTCTATCATCCCCCGTGGTGTCGGTGCCTTGGGTTACGCTCAGTACCTTCCCAAGGAGCGATTTCTTTTCTCTACAGAGCAACTTCTGGATAGGATGTCCATGACCCTTGGTGGACGTGTCGCTGAAGAGATCTTCTTCGGTCGTATCACTACTGGTGCACAGGACGATCTCCAAAAGATTACCAAGATGGCTTTCGAAGTCTGTGCTAATTATGGTATGGACCCTGCGATTGGACCGATTTCTTATGGAGGCCGTGACCAGCAAGGGGAAGGATTCCAGAAGCCGTTCTCAGAGGCTACCGCTGAGGCTTTGGACAAGGCTGTGAAGAAGATGGTGATTCAGGCGCATGACAGGACGACTAGGCTTTTGACAGAGCATAAGGAGGATGTGGAGAAAGTTGCAAAGTTGCTATTGGTGAAGGAGGTTATCACTAGGGAGGATATGAGGTTGACCTTGGGCCCTAGGCCTTTGTAAGTTCAAATGTCCACATTCAATCTTTACCGAGATGTGAGCTGATGGGCATTTTAGCGCGAACAAGGACGAGATGGATGATTTGATAGAGCGGGAATTGGATCAAAAGAAGCAGGAAAAGGAAGTGTACGTCATTCCAACGCTCATGAATAAGACAAGATCCGCTAACTTGCACCACTTACCATAGGCAAGAACCCGATGGCCCTGTCCCCCAATTAGCTTTCAAACCCATTAAGGTGGATTAGAATGGATTCTTAACATTTTATTCTCTTGGAGCAAACGACAGATCCACCTCTCATCTTGACCTCAGTCCCATTCTACGTTTGTCACTTTCGTTTAATCTTCATTCCATTCCATACCCCACCATATCGTATCATTAGCAATATCGGATGATAAAAATCGCATGGATACTGTGTACTGAATAGCCAAAATTGCGGACCGATCGATGTGCCCATATTACATATTACATATTCCCCTACGAAAAGATGTCCCTTGAGCCAGCGTTAAATAATACAGACAACAAAAAGAGTTGTATAACCTTCGTTCCGTCCGCCCATGGCTGACGAATGGCGTTTGCATCTCATTGACGGATCGTAGTGTAACACACACGGATCGGGACAATTTCACAATTTGACATGTAAAAAGTTTGCGCAGTATTTAGCCCGTTTCAAATATAAAAGTTAAGACCTGACTTAGTTAGCTAAGATTGGCCTTGGTCTTAAGTTGCGACGCGTATTTTTAAATTGAAACTAGGTTCGACACGACAAGAAATTGTAAGACAGTACTAGTCCGCTATCTGGATCACGAAGATATCTCTTTCTGGTCTTAAATTCCAAATGGTTGTCTTAGAAGACGTGAAACAGCCATTTTCGTTCGGCACACCTCGAATGAGAATCGTCCATCTGTCACGATATTATGCAAGAGTTGCACTCTCCGGCGCCTACAACCGGGCAACGGGTTTTCCATTCCACCTTTTAGTTGTCCCCGGCGTAACCAACAAACAAAATTTCATCTTAGACAGCTGCAACTTACCGCTCGACTCTTGCAAAACCAACAATATACCCTTCGGCTTGTCTCTTCCTTTCTTTTCGCCTGGTCAGCATCCTCCTCCTCTTCCCCAACACTTGGTCAGTGTTCACTTACCTCTGGTCCGACAGCCCCGCCCCGTCACGAGTTGGCGACATGACATCTTTCCGAGAGAGATGATGAGTAAGCAGGAGGAACGAATGGTACATAAGAAAGTAGCCTTTCGTAGTTCCATAATTCCCCAGAAAATCAATATTGTTGTCTTTTCTCACTACCTTGCCTCCGAGCATTCTTCCTTTTAAAATCGCTTCAGTCAGCCCTTAGCCCAGCTCCTGCTCCTTCAGGCCCTGGCTATTCCTTCCTCTAAGTCCAGCCTCTGTTCCGTAAGCCTAGCAATTCCTCCGTCCGACTCTGCTAGGCGTGAATCCTTCACCTTCATTCGCCGAGTTCTACACCATCCGAGTTGAGCGCCGGGCAGCTACGCTGACTAACGTGACGCCCGTGACACGTCGGTGACAGGAGGGTGCACCTCATTGAAATGCATGATTATATTTCCGTTCTCGTGGTTGCTATGAAGCATGCTAAGGCAACGATGGAATAAGTCCGCCCATGCCTCCATAGCAAGCCTGAAGTGCCGCCTGAGGATCATCAAGATATCGTCGGCGCACATTGCAAACCTTTCCTTCCGATCGGGATTCAAGCTCTCCACGATTTTGGACAAAAAGCATGCGCGAAAGTCACAGCTAGGGAGCCAACAGGACGGATGTTTCCTCCAAGAATCCGGAGATCAACTGCCACAGGCATACAGGCCTCAGTCGCATAGACTGTTCCGATGGTCTTCAGTTACCTCAGAGCAGGATCGCCCTTGAATCCTAGACAGACCCAGTAGGCTTCACTTGATTCTAGCGCGATAGTGGTTAACTCACCTTTCGCAAACCGATAATTGAGGGTATAACTACTTACCACTTCGGGATTCCTTTGGCTTTTCAACTACCACTTTGCCAAACCATCGGTCTAGTTCAAGCTTTCTGAACTCGTCAAGATCAGGATGGGCGAAGAACTTCATCCTGTATGTGGCATGAGCGAATCATTGAACCCAGATACGAACTTCCGAAACTCACACGAGATTCCCGCCGGGCCAGACTTTTTTCCCCTTGACAACCTTGACTTCATCTTCCTTACTTGCCTGCTTCAAAACACCTCTGGCAAACACTGTAGCAGCAGCACACAGCTCCAAGCTTAACCCCACATCTCTCGTTCTCACGCCTGTCATGGGCGCCATCATATCGCTCAAGACGGTATCGACCCCTCCTCCTGACTCTGGAGTGCCTACTAGAGATTGCAAAGTTTCTCTAACCGAAGAGGAAAGGAAATCACCTTGAAGAGTTTGCACAGCCGGGATAGGGTCCATAGGCAAGATATCAATCGCCCATACTCGAGGTTTGGACGTCGGTTTTTTATCAACGCCTAACAGATGGGCGGCTACCTGCGACCACCCGCCCGGTGCGGCACCCAGATCGACGACTGATTTAGTTTCTCTTGAAAGAATAGGATGAGACTTGGCAAGCGAAACGAGCTTGAAGGAAGAGCGAGAGCGGTATGACGGTTGGGAAGGAGAAGATGAAGTTCCGGTACGTTGACGAACGTAAGGATCGCGCGACTGACGAGTAAGCCAACGGTTGGAGGAGGAGGAGGACTTGGATAGGATTGTCGAGAGGCGCATTTCGCCCCACGTGACTGTCTCTTTAATGATGCCGGCTGATGCGAATATGTAATCTCACAATATTGCAGAAAGAAAGAATCTCCGACATTTACTAGACCCGCCCGTCACGGAGCGTGGTCGTGGCTTTTGTTGGAAAAATAGAAGAGGAGGTAAATAAGGATCAACCGAAAGTCACGGACCCCGCCGCCTCATAATCTTCCCCGTCACCATGCATGTTATTGAGGACTTTCCGACTCCTGTCCGTTGGTGCCGAACGACGGGTCCTTGGTCGCGAACTTGTGCAGCAGCCGCTCTCAGTACGAAATAATATTGTAGTGCTTCAGCACAGTCTAGAGAGCAAAGCGTCCACAAATTCAGGATGAGTAATTTACAAAGATTAGTACCTGCTTTTCTCGCAGTGACCGCTGGTGAGTATTTCAGCCAGGATCATCGAATCCCGCGCCCGCCTTGAGTTTTTATACCATCCTTTGGCCTCCCTATCTCATAACTGACCTTTCATTGTTTGCAGGCATCGCTACCGGCTACTACGTCGTTGCTCCCGAGTATGCCCCAGGAGGTGCCGGTGCAGAGGTCATACCACCTGAGCAGCGCAAGGACACTCCGGTGTAAGTCGTTGTCTACATTTTTTTCTTGGTGTCGGGGATTGTTGTCGAAAGCCGGTTTGCGCTGTCGATGAACGTGTTGCGCATAGTAAGGTCCCGACACTCCGTATATCCCTCAGTCTGTCACAAATGACAGTCAATGCGTCGAGCGGCGTTAAATAGATGTGCTAGCATCACGTCCTGTCGTCTCAACATGGATTTGAAACAGCGTTCCTAGAAGGAGGGGAGGTCGATATCGTCGCAAATAACGAATGCTGACGATTTTATCTGGCCGCATCTTTGATGGGTGGAAATTTGTAGACCACCTATATCTTCCAGTTCAGTTTTCGACAAAGTTAGCCCACCGATGACTGCGAATGTCGGACAAAAGGACCTTTTTGGTACGTGAAAGAGTCAAATGTTGAATATCGTCTGCACTGTCGACTGACTAAACTTGTTCTTTGTATACGCAGAAGACAAAGCGGTATCGACTGATTCGTTCGGTACCCTTTCCGGCGGAGCATCGGAAACCAAATAACTACAGGCATTGAACTAGTATAATCAGTGAGCAAGAGGCAGGAAAGCCAAGTGGTGGTGATCTGTGGACCAACAGCGATAAATGGATGTCATTTGGGTTTAATCAGGCTGGAAATATTAATTGATAGAAGGCCTATTGCGTTAAAGAATTCTGAATTGGAAAGAGAGATTGTGCGACAGAGGACAGAGAGGTTGGAGGCGTCTTCTCCGATCAATCTGTGGACCATGGCTTTTCGAATGTCTATTTTCGGCCTTCGGCATGTTGTATTTTATCTTGGCAATTATACACCCTTGCATCTGTCTGCATCTTTATTTGGTCAAAGATATGTAAGCTGTGGTCCATGCATCGGTGTGTGGAATTTCAGGAATGTGGTGAACCAGGACTGCGGGATGTCCTTATCGCCCTGAAAAGACAATAGACGACTTGAACGCGGAATGGCCCTTGATTAAACGCGTCGACGCCACTCTTGGTCATTTTGCGTTAACCCATCCGACGAATCCTTCCCTTCCCCATTCCTCTTCCATCTTCTCGAAATCCGCCGCCTTCTAGCGGTTCCAGTGTATAAGGCCATCAGCCAGCGCATACCGCATAATCCCATTGCCCTATGTCAGACGACGGCCAGCTTTGAACATTACGTCGTTGTCTTCCATCGGAAGTAATCTGAAATTACAACAACTCTGAATGTACCGGGAAAAAAGCACTAAATCAGTATGACCAGCAAATGTTCTTTTTGTCCTCGGATCAACACCCTAAAATACGGGGTAATCATACAAGGTACCGCGCATATGTCTATTACGGGCTATGGCAGTACAGTAAGACAGAATGCTCGGCCATGCCTACTCTCCCAAAAAGAAGAGGAAAAGCATGAGTCCTTTGTTGGATACTTACCTTCTTTGGATACTTAACTTCGTTGGAAGCCGGATCTTTTGGTTGGCGAACCAACTCCAAGCACTGAATAGCTGAAGACACATAGTAGAACGATCGTCATTAGGTCATAGGACATTCAGCGGTCCCATTACGTTTCAATCATCGGTCCACTCGGTACACCATTAACGCTCTCGACGATGCTGAAGCAACTATCATTTCAGTCTCCTAGAACAATAGAGATTATTCCATTAGCGTTAGTCGTATTGGTTGTTTGGTTGTTCCGTGTGTTTGTGTACAAGCCCTTCACATCGCCACTAAAGAATGTGCCATGCCCACCAGGGGGGACCAGTTCCCAAGGCCATATAGCGGAGATCATGAAGTGAGTACGACGATCTTGGTCATTCATAACGCTCCCAGCTTACGCGATACCATATCAGCCTACAAGGTACTGAAGTTAATCAGTGGATCAAAACCTACGGTTCAACATTCATGGTCCGTGGTCCATTTGGCGTGCACCATCGTATCTTCACTGTCGACCCTCGTGCTCTCAGCCATGTACTCCAGCATACCAACATCTATACCAAGTCTGATCTGCTTCGAGGCCTTGTCCGACGATACATGAAGGAAGGCCTCATCGTTGCCGAAGGTGAGAGACATAAAGCGCAGAGGAAGGTGTCGCAGAAGCTGTTTTCCATGGGGGGACTGAAGTCAATGGGCCAGGTTGTACAAGATAAATCTAATCAAGTAAGCTATTGGCTATGCTGGTTATTTCAAAGGTACTGATCAGACATCGTAGCTACGAGATATCCTTCTTAACCTTTGCACCAACCCGACCGCCAGCAACCCTTATTCTCCAGTTAACCGTACTCTCCCTCCCGGCAGCCGCGAAGTCGACGTCTACTCTACTGCTTCGCGATGTACTTTCGATCTCATTGGGTCCATTGGCGTTGACCATCAGTTTGATTCTATCGGCGATTGGGAAGGCTCCGGGGGAAAGCTGTTCCACAAATATGAGCGAATGCAGCTTCTCTGTCCAGGCACGACGGGCTTCCGGATGCTGCTGAGTTTGGCATGGCCCTTGATCGATAAGATATGGGTGAATAATATCTTTCCATTGGTACGTTTCAAGTGCAAATGCTAATGGGTATGGTAGCCAAGTGAGAACACTAAAAGAGTGAACGACGCCATGGGTTCTCTAGAGAAGTTTGCAAAGGAAAAAATGATTGAACGCCAGCAAGAACTTTTGACCATAGACAGCAAGAAAGGCGATGTTCCCGATAGGGGAGACTTATTGACCCTTATGCGTAAGTATCCTCTTATTGAATTTCATTAGCTGGACTGACTGAAACACTTCGTAGTCCGTCACAATATGACTCGAAAGATTAGCCCCGCAGACAAGCTTCGAGACCATGAAATTTCCGGTCAGCTGTCTACATTTATGTTCGCTGGGTCTGAGACTACTGCGTGAGTAGGCCATATAACCTGCGTTACGAAATACGACTAACACTCGGAGATTGATAATCAGTGGCACTATCTCTTTCGGCCTATGCGACCTCGCCCGTCATCCAGATATCCAATCTCGCCTTCGCGCAGAGATCCTCGAGTGCGGTGATAACCTCCCATTCAATCAGATTGACGAGCTTCCCTATCTCGATGCTGTCGTAAAGGAAATTATGAGGATCAATCCTTCTCTTCCAGGAACTGTCAGGCAGGCTCAGAAGGATGATATTATTCCTCTGGCGGAGCCGGTCATTTTGACAAATGGAAAGGTTGTGACGGATATACATATCAGAAAAGGACAGCTTGTTGGTTCCTTCCTGTTCTTTATTCAATCCTTGTTTCATTCTTGAAAGGTTCAGTTACTAAATCTCCAAATTACTAATAGGTCCATGTTCCGATTGAACATCTGCATACTTCCGAACACATCTGGGGTCCGACCGCCAAAGAATTTAATCCCTCCCGTTTCCTTTCAACCACACAACCTTCTGCCTTTAGCGGCCGACCGACCTTGGCTTCCAATCCTGCTGCGACATCCTCGGCCAGACGAGATGCCGTACCAAACTACGTCCCAGAAGGTCCAGGCATCTGGCCAAATTTTATGACTTTCATCGATGGCCCGAGGAGATGCATAGGATACAAGCTGGCGGTGATGGAGATCAAGACGGTCATCTTTACTTTACTGCGGGAGTTTGAAATTGAGTTGATGGAAGGGCAGCATATTTTCAGATGGAACATGTCAGTAATTTTTCTTCCCAGATCGAGATATAAGGAGAAGATGACTGATTTTCTTTTTAGGATGAGTAACCGACCATTTGTGGCCAATACTTTGCGGAGCAAGGGCTCGCGATTGCCTTTACACTTCAAGTTGTACAAAGGGGAGCAACAACACGAAAAGACTGGAGGTTCGTAAAAGAAGTTATCTCAATGTGAATTAGATTAGCCTAGATGTATGTGAGAAAGTGCAGCAAATGTTGCGAAGTACAAGGGGGAAGTATATGCATTTATACCCTTCATCCTTGGCAACGTATCTTCTTACTTTCTTCTCTTTTTTGAGATCTGAGGAAGCCATATTACGGGCATATTGGAACGTTATTTGAGGTGATGATACAAAGAAGAATGTTTAGGTGCAATCGTGGAGAAAGGAAGCGACAACGATATCGTTTACCAACCGCCACTAGGCCTGTGAAAGATAGGAACGTCAGTTTCGACACAGATTGATGGGAGCCTACTTTCCCGCTCACCCGGAGGCATCTACCTTTTCAATGTTCTCAGCAGTGAGAGCGTCAGGCTGGCTCTCCTCAGTGGCAGCAGCAGCTTCTTGCTCAATGGGCTTCATTACCTTGGCGACCTTGGCAGTAATGTTTCTACCCTCGACCAAAGTACCATCAACCTTCTGGACAGCCTCCTCTCGCTGGCTAGGGTCCTCAAGGTCAACGAAACCGAAGCCCTTGGAAGAGACTCTCCTGTCATTGCCTCGCCTGAAGGTCCTGACGGCGACCTTGGCCTTCTTGACCTGAATGGAAAGGTTGTTGAAAATGGAGGTAAGAGCGGCGTCATCGACAGAGAAGGGGAGATTGGCAACAAAGATGGTGGCCTATGTCTCATGTTAGTCTTCTGTCCCGCGGCTTCTTGCGATGAAGAGCACGTACCTCGGAGTCCTCTTCGGATATCTGCAGCTTCTTCACTCGGGGCTTCCTGGGTTGCCTGGGCTTGGCAGCCTTGTTCTCCTGAGAAGCCTCACCAGCCTCGTCACTACCCTCCGCATCAATCCTAGCCTTGGAGGCATCTTCCTCGTCCTCGTGAGCTTCGTCATCACCCTCTCCGGGCTGACGTCGCTTGGGCTTCTACATGGCATCGTCAACAAGCATATCGAAAATGCCACTAGAAGATTTAAACATACCCTGGCCCTAGACTTCTTGGCTTTAGGAGCCACCTCCTTGGCCTCACCCTCCTGTTGACCCTCAGCAGCCTGGGCCTCACCCTCGGTGGCACTAGCAACAGCAGTTTCAGCCTTCTTCTTGGCATCCCTCGCCTTTCTGGCCTCCTTGCGCTTCTCAATCCTAGCTTCACGGTCGGCAGCAGCCTCCTCTTCAGACTTGCCGTATTCGACAATCACAGGCCGGCCATTGAGTTCTAATGTACATAAATCAGAAGCTAAACACGATAGCGTCTGATGAGAAGAGCTCACCCTTGCCGTTAAGCTCGACAGCCTTCTTCGCGCTCTCGATGTCCTTGTAGGTGGCGAAGGCAAAGAAAGCATAGCCACGGTAGGTAGTCTTTTCGTGGATTGAAAGGATGGAACTAAAGGGATCAAGTCAGTCAAAGGAAGCGCGTTCATAAAGGTAGCTTACACCTCGCCAGCAGACTCAACAAACTCTCGGAGCTGGTCTTCGCTCGTCTATACGAAAGTCAACACGATATGGACATTATGGAATTGAAGAACAATGAAGGGAAAAACATACGCCTCGAGCGATCTTGCCAAAATAAACCTAAAAGTATAGTCAGCCATTTGCTCGAAATCCTTCTGCGCACGGAGCATCGGCCCTTGCCTATTTCTCCTGCTTCTACTAGATAGCCTACCTTGGCGTTGGGTTCAGCAGGAGCAGAAGGAGTCTGGGAGTCAGCAGCAGGCTGCTGGGTCTCGGGAGCAACCCCGTTGGTCGACACGTTCTCAGTAGGAGCAGACATGATCGGCGATGTGTTGAGAATATGCAAGTTGCTAACTCTCGATCCAGGTCGCTTTTGGGTATGGCAGAACACGGGGTTTGCTTGTGGCGTGGGTTGGCGTTGGGTGAGCAGACGTTTGTACTGTCTCTGGCTTTGAAGCTGTGGGTGAAGAAGGAAGAAGGAAGGAAAGAGAAGGAGAAGGAATGGGAAGGAAGATGACGAGGTGCGTGGACGCGGTCGACCGGTGCCCTGCGTACGGCCATCGCCGCCTGCTCTTACGGTATTTTTCGGCGTTTGCCTGTGGCAAGTGGAGGCACGTCGCGAGATCGCCCGAGGATGCAGGCTGAGAGATGATGAGAATGCTGCTTTCTTTCAATGGGAGGTGCTTATTATGCAAGGGCAGATTCAGGAATCTTTTCTACATCCCGTCAGACATGCAGCGAAGTAGAACGTATCCGGATTATAGTTAGCCGGTGAACGACATACGAAACTGTGAAACCATGATGATTAAGGATTCAACGACCTGTTGGTGTCGTGTCTTGAGCTCATCTTCACTGCAACGTCGGCCTTATTAATCATAACTCAACGTCATGCTGTTAGCTGCCACGCCCTCAACCCATACATACTCTATCGAAGAATCCTGAATTTTGACTTGGCACCCGTGGAGATAGGACGAAGAACCACGCAAACCGGGAAGACGCGGATCCTTGGCCTTCGGCGACTTGCAACAAATGGAAAGCTCCGAGAGTTGACGAGACATCCCGACAGCAAATATTTGTATTCTCCCCTACTTTCGGCTAGGCTATTTGGTATTTCTTTTTGGCCAGTCTCGTTTCTTCTCGTCTTTCGCAGGCAGAAGCTATATCACGTGCAGCCGAAGGACTTTTCATGGGCTTCCGAGTGATGACAGAGGCTTGCCGTGAGTACCTAAGTGACCGTCGCGAGAGGCCCCGACTATGGTGATCGTCAAGTGTATGAAAGGTATAAGAAGTGCTCACTTGGCAGAATGGATTCCACTATTGGTTCCCAAGCACAGAGCCTTAACAACATCAGCTAATAATTAACACTGAACATTTATTTATACACATTACACAACGCCTCACTATGGTCTACGGATTGGGACTTAAGACCTCGCCACGCCTTGATGCGATACCTTTACCAAAGAAGTCTTCCATAGCTTCATCACCGTTTGAGGAACTCCTCAAATCCAGTCGCAAGTCGGAAGAACACCACAATTCCATTCACCACGTGCACCGCCGACCTCACGTCGAGCCATATTCCATCAGTCAGCATCACCACCGTCAGCGTCACCATGCACATGCGCCTCGGTCGCCTTCAGAACCCCCTACTTCATCTTCCAATGAATCCTCAGATGAGCATCGAAGGTCTCCTGTACAGCACCATCGTGCTTTACCTCGCACATTCCAGGGTCGGCCGCGCTCCAACAGTGAGCCATCCTCGTCCAACACTCATCTCACATCACCTTTTGCGCATCACAAGCCTTTGCCTTCTACTGAGCATTATGCTGGTAGAATCAAAGAGCTGAGAGATGGAGATGGCGAATGGGAGCCTTGGTCGCTAAACGTCGTATCGCCTACTGTCTTGCCCTATGTGAGTCTATTTGTTCATCTCAAAATCATTATTGTTTTGACATCAAGCTGACTGTCACTAACAGCACGCGAGACCACATCTCAACACACAAGCCTCGACTTCTGCTTTACCGGCAGACTTCATGCGCTGTTCACCTCTTCACCATCCTCCTTCCGAGTGCGAGCAAGCTCAAGCGCAAACTCAGCCCCCAACGCTAGCATACTTCCCAATCCAGCTTCCCCGTCCAGCGATCCATCACCGTACCTCCAGCCTCTCCTCCCCTTACACATGCCACTCATCCCCTCTCAGCCAGGGTTTTCCTTCGACCCCGAAGGGTACCCAAATCGTGAACGAGGATGTGGAGTTCAGATCCAGTACGCCGACACCAGCGTCGACTGGTGCGAGATTGCAACGGAAAGTGAGGGATTGAAGGTTCCGCAATCTATTAAAATACGCTCGACGAGGCTTTAATGTTTAGCTGTTCTTTAGTAGAGATATGGCTGATTGGTAACGGTACGGGCTAGATCTTTCATTTGAAATGTTTATATGGTGTTCCCTTCTTCTCGATATTTCCTGCTCCGATTTTGTCCTCATTGTATAGATTTTCTGTAACACCACTAGTATTTTATGTACACCGTGCGATGTGAGATGTCCTACCTGTCTCGTTGACTTATATATGATTGGGCATAACTTTTGCATTCATTTTCCATTCACTGGTTGAACAGACGCGTAAACTGGGCGCGTCGACGCGTTTGTGTGTGACATTAACTTGTTCGTTGTGACGGCGATTTGCCTTTCACATCAATTTTTTTGACACAGTTATAGTGAACATGATTCCATAATGACAAACCGACCAGCAGAACCCGCGACTCCTTGTCTCCCTACACCAGAGACATTTCCCTTCCCCTATCCTAAGCCTTATGACATCCAGCTAGACTTAATGCGCGTCGTCTTTAGGGCCATCGAAGATGGCAAGATAGCAATTGTAAGCCTCCATTTCATTCTTTGTGATTAACTCTCTAAATAGATTGGACAGGTCGAGTCACCCACAGGAACGGGTAAATCGCTATCCCTTTTGACGTCAACCCTCACTTGGCTATCCCAGCATCAAGCAAGACTCGACACTGCCGCCGAAGTCTCTCTTCGAGAACAATTTTCAGCTGACGATCCCGATGACCCACCATGGGTCATTGAACATGCAATCAAGGCAAAGATGAATGAGCTCAGGGCTGTACAGCTGGAGAGGGAAGAGAGACTTGAAAAAGCAAGAAAAAAAGAGAAGCAGATGAGAAGGGAAGGTGGTGTAGGAGCGTTTAGACATGGGCTAGGAGGTGGGAAGAGAGTCAAGACAGGAGCTGAGGGTGTGGGAAAAGCAAAGACCGGGGAAACTAAAGAAGATGATTTCTTGCCCGAGGATAAGGAGGAAGATAATGAAGAAGGGCCTTATTTGTCGAGAGAGGTGCGCGAGCTGATGAGCAAGTGAGTGATTGAATGGCAGTAGCGGTGACTAAGCCATTTCCAGATTCGAACCTTCAGGGACCACACGTAAAGAAGCGGATGAAGATGAGGAAGACGCGCCCAAGGTTCGTCTGTGCGCTATTATGATGCATTATGAACATGGCTGACCAGGCCTTAGGTATACTACACTTCACGTACTCATACACAACTCCGTCAATTGACTTCCGAACTTCTCAAAACATCATTTGCCAGCTATGATTCTGTACCGGAATCTTCTTCAGCTGAAGCACCGTCACATGGTGTCAGCTTAGTCCCCTTAGGAAGTCGTAAACAGTTGTGTATAAACGAAAAGGTTCGGGCATTGGCTAGAAATGGCGGTGATGAAAGGATGAACGAAGCATGTTTGGATATGCAAAAGTCGGGTAAGTCTGACAAGTCTTATCAAGACGTACAGCTGAAAGTATACAACTCTTGACAGGTAAAGCAAGATGTGAATTCTTACCAGCAAAAGCAGACGAAATAACGATGCTTGACGCACGAGACACGATCTTAGTCAGTTTTAAATTCATCCTAGAAATGGAAATACTGATGACCGATTGCAGGCGTCCGTAAAAGACATTGAAGATATTGTGACGATGGGGAAGAAATCTTGTGTCTGCCCGTATTATGCTACCCGTAAGGCTGTAAAGCAGAGCCAGGTATGTATACAAGTATCTTTAAGCCATGTCCAGCTAACATAGTCCTAGATTGTTACTCTACCATATAATTTGCTTCTTCAGAAGAATTCTCGTGAAGCCCTGGGTATAAAGCTCAAGAACCAAGTAGTGGTTATTGACGAAGCCCATAGTAAGGACGCTTTTTTCCCTAGCTGCGCCTTTTCTAACGGCGGTGAACAGATTTGATCGACACACTCCTGTCTATCCATTGCACCACTCTGACCTCAACAAATCTTGCCAACGCAGTGTCCCAACTCCAGCAATATCTCCAACGCTTCAAATCACGTTTAAAACCCATACACTCATTGTGGATTCAGCAGATCTTGAGTTTGCTCCAAGGTCTAATCCGCGTTTGCGATAAGTTTTTTCAAGACGCCAAATCCCAAACGAAGGAGAGCAAACCGGTAGGAAAGCCCAAAGTAGAAGTTCTTGATGTAAATAATCTTATGGGGAGAATTGGGGGCGGAAGTGATCAGGTGAATCCTATAGAGCTACTAGCCTATCTTAAGGAGAGTAGACTCGCGAGAAAGATAAGCGGTTTCTCCGAGCATGTGGCGGAGCAAGCTGCTTTGAAAGGTGAGTTATAACTCTGCATTCAAGAACCGTCACTCAAATCTGGCTGCATAGACGCCAAGACCTCACGAAGCGCCACAGCTCGACATGCATCGATAGCGGCCTTTCACAATGTAGAATCCTTCCTGTTATCCCTCGTAGATGCGAAGGATGACGGTAGGATTATTTTGTCCATTGATGATTTGGATAAATCAGAGCCGGTTGTCGTCATCAAATACGTCTTACTGAATCCCTCTGAGAGGTTCAAGGAAGTTGTCGAAGAAGCTAGGAGCGTAATCTTAGCTGGAGGTACAATGGAGCCTGTGTGTCTACATGTTTCGTGCTGTGCTCGAGAATGCTGACAGGGATACAGATAACAGACTTCTTGCAACAACTCTTCCCTTCTATACCTAAAGACCGCCTCTCGACTCTTTCCTGCTCACATGTCATACCCAAAGTGAATCTTCTCACTCAAGTCGTCAGTGTGGGTCCGAGAAAAAGCGAATTTGAGTTTAAGTTCGGTAATAGGAATGATGAGGCTTTGGTGAGTTATACGCGGAAGAGGTTCTTGGGTGGGATTGACTTATCAATTGCAGTTAACCGATCTGGGAGCAGTCCTACAAGCTACGATAGGTGTGGTACCAGACGGCGTCGTTGTCTTCCTCCCATCGTACGCTTTCTTGGATAAAGTGAGAGCTTTCTGGACGAAGTCGGGATTGTTGCAAAGGTTAGGTGAGCGTAAACAGGTAAGCAAAATTTTGAACAAGCTGAAACATGTGCTGATCTTCTACGGGTAGTTGTTCTATGAACCTCAAACGTCTGGTGACGTTGAGACAATTCTTCGTGATTATGCTCTGGCTATCTCATCTGTGAGCGTTTCTGATATTGACTTGATTTTTTGGTAACTAAACCCTTCCAGTGTTATGCGACATCTACCTCTGGTCAAAAGTCTCGTAAGACAGGTGCACTTATGTTTGCGGTCGTCGGAGGTAAACTTTCAGAAGGTGCCGCTTGTCCTAATTATGTTGTTACCAAATGGCCCTAATATTTATTTAGGTATTAACTTTTCGGACAATCTTGGCCGCTGTGTAATCATGGTTGGCCTTCCGTTCGCCAATGTCAGCTCAGTTGAACTCCAGGAGCGTATGAGATACGTCGAAACTGTCCCAGGTGCTGGCCAAGGGGCCTCTAGGGAAATGTACGAGAATCTGTGTATGAGAGCCGTCAATCAATCCATCGGTGAGGCCTTATTTCACTCTCGTGCCCATCAGGCAAAGGCTCATGTTTCGCTGCAGGCCGAGCCATCAGACATGCCAATGACTATGCTACAATCCTACTCGTGGATAAACGCTACGCGACTTCTCGTATCCGTAACAAACTTCCGAAGTGGATTGGAAAAGACGTAAAGGTGCCGCAAGACTTTGGAGGAGTTGCCAGAGGGGTAGCGGCATTTTTCAAGGAAAAGAAGGACAGGGGACTTACATGATATTATTGTATAGTAGTGTATTTCATCCTGTATATGTTCTCTTGATGAGCACTGTATATTATCATTGCAACAGCTTAAGCGAAGTTGATCTTTTTGACATATTCTTTTGTATAGTTTTCATTCCTGCAACCATAAACACTTCTATACACATCACTACGTTACACGGGAAGGAGCCACAGCAGTATGAACATGACTTAAGCGTACAGTTTCTGCAGCCTTTCAATCTCAACCTTCGACTCCGCCTCTCCACCCTTGAAGAGCTCCAAAGCATCCCTCAAGCGAACTTTAGTAACCTCGTCCTCCTCATTATACTTATCCAAAACCCCATCCGCCAAATAGTCTACATCAGTGCTGGCCATCTTCCAGTCCTTCTGCATCAAATCGCTGTATGGGTCTGATTTTGCCATTTCTGCCATCCTCTTCTTCGAAACAGAAGGCTCGGGGGCAGACCAAGTGGCCCATTTGACATTAGGTTTGTCGAGCTCTGAGCGAACACGAACCTGCCACTCGCCGCCTTTACGGTATTCTGGCAAGCGAGAAGTCGAACAGAGGTCTTCCATGGGGCCGACAAGGAGAGTAACGTGCTCGACGCCAAGTTCCGGCATGGCCATGACTTCGCGTGCGGTGATGTACCTACTCAAGCATGTCAGCTTCTGCCAATCGAGCCCATATCATCCAGGAAAAAATACTCACGAGGCCCCCTTGATGAGTGGCTGGACTTTACCAGTCTCCTTGGCCAATCGATCATAAGTTTCGCGAATGTGTCTTACGCGGAATGACATGGGATGCTGAGTAGCGGGGTCTGCCACGTCGGGCCAAAGAGAGGAATCAACATGGGCTCGCACCTCTATGGATATTATCAGAGCCTTCCTCTACATGCTATAATGTATTGCTTACCGTTGTAGTAGGGGCTAATGGACAGCATGCTGGCTTGAGAGCAAGCGATAGCCTGGGCAAGGGAGAAGAGCGAGGTACCGAGCGTCCTGATACCCTCTTCGTTGAGAATCTTCGCTGCCTGGACACCGGCAGTAGTGGCAGGTACTTTGACGCAGTATCGGTCACTATGGCAAGTCAGTTTTACCTCGAAACCGTTTCCAGATTGGATTCTTTCGTGCTTACCGAGAGATACCCTCAGCTTGGAAGGCCTTGTCGTAAGCACGAGCGTGGGAAATGATGGCGTCCTTGTCGAAAGCCTTGGTCGGAGTAGTCTGAGCAAGGACACGGCCCTGGATGTAAGGGATGACTCTCTTTGCAAATCGAGCGGTCTGTAACCCCAATTAGCTCTTGACCCATACACTCAGCAAAGCCCATCCGAATGGCTTACCAAAACAGTTTGGACGTCAAACCAATTCGCGCCCTTGAGTTCTCTAATCGTCTTCTCCACAAGTTCCTTGTTCTCGGGATTCTTGAGCTGCTCATCGGTCAAAAGCTGGTTGGAGGTCATATCGTGGGCTTTGATAGGCAAGTTCGCAGCCACCTTGGGATCCATGGAGTCGGTGTCAATTTTGACCCCAGTAGCTTCAAGCTGCTCGAGAAGAGTGAGTTCAGGTCGTGAGATCATCTTAATTTGTTGCAGTAGTGTTCGTTGTTGTAGTCCGCAGAGTTGTTGTTAGATACTAGGGGGATGGGAAAGAAGACAGCAAACTGACAATAGCCCTTGCTCTTATATCATGCCCCCCAGGCCATTCGCACGCAGACCATGAAGTCTAGTCATATTTGCCATTCGCCGAGTATTCTACGGGGACACAAGGCCAAAAGTGATCTCCCGTTTATCAGGCACTAACTCATTGCGCCGCTCGCCTTATTATGGTTAAAACCCATGAGCCTGTACTAATAGGATTTTTTAAACTGCAGGTGATCAGGAAGAAGCTGCGATTCAATCCTCCGCAATTTCACCAACAATTCACCGACCAGATGGACGACGACGTCAGCCACATGCAGGCAGGCGGTGCAGTGGCCTGATTATCTTTTACTCCGTAATTTCGCCGTGACAGAGACTCCGGCTATTAATCCTCGATATAGAGGCGCTGATCTTAGATGAGTCTAGACTCCCAGACTGCACTGTTGGCCAAAGTAGTACGTCGCAGACTTATAGTTGCAGTAAGGTACGGGCAGTGGGCCGAATCCGAAAACGCTTGTTAAGATGGAAGGCGACATGCATCGCCCGACAAGACAGACACCCACCACTTCTTCTATGCATGTGTACTACTACTGTACTACTGTAAATAAGTAGTATCTGCATGCCCCCCATGTAGCCTTGAACGACTCGTGGTTGAACGTGGCCTGACGAAAAAAGAGGCTCGTGTAATAATAATACATAGATAGTGAACCTACAATCGTCAGCGCCTCGAGCTGAGCCTTCATACTCGCATGATAGTAAGGGTAGAAGAGGAGGAGCCCCACTGGAGATAGCAGCTAGGGCTTTCTTCAAACGTCGCATTCGGCAATTTAGGCTTTTGCCGAATGCGACGGAACCATTTGGTCTTCCGGCGCTTGTTGTGCACCCGAGCATCTCACTTCTTCCTGGCTTGTTCAAAACACGCCCATTGGAATCAAATAGCGCAGGAACAGGATGATGACGTATTTAGAATGCGGAAACCGCCCTGGGACAACTACGGCGGGGAAAAGTGCCTGAACAATGCCAACGACTTTTCGATCGTTCACCAGTCACGGGACTCTCGTTGGGTGGAAGAGATGAGGATTGAGTATGAAGAGCATAAGCAGAGGAATTGTTAGTTCGTTCCCCATGTCAGGTTGAAATCACAGAGGGCCAATTATTCACCGATCTATTTCTATGTTTGGCCCCAATCGCGTCGTCATCTCTTAGTCGGTCGGGTCGCTCACCGGCCGTCTTCTGCCGGTCGAGTGATGAAGAGCTGTAGGGACGAGACAGACATATAAGGAGAAGGGTGGGTCTTCTTTCTCGACAAAACCGACCTCTTCACAAAGCAGAGTAGCTAAATATCCACATCTACCGATAAGTTAGGGCAGCAACATCGCGCAGTCTAATTCTCGCTCCTCTTTCATCTAGCGCAAGCAACATGTCTATCATCCCCCCCTCCTCCCCCGGGAGTGACCATTCTTTCCCCACTAGCTCTGGAGATAAACCTGAGAAGTTCCAGCAAGTTGATCATCTTGAAGATGTCGACGTCGAGGATAGTCGGGGACAAGACATCCGTAACAGACACCGCAATGTCAGCGCCAAGTGAGTACATTTCCTTTCCTTAATTACAGAATCTGATGGCCTCTCTCAGAATTCAAAACCCCCTATATGGCCTCTCAAAGACCAAACTCTTCAGTATGGCTGATCAGTTCAGCTCCGACAATGGCTTCGAAGACAAGCAAGACCTTTTCAGGCGCGCAGCTCTTTTGTCCCAGCGACCTAATGAGGCTGAAGATATCCCAGAACTTACCGAAGAAGACAAGCATTGGGTTAGGAGGGAAAAGACAAGTGAGTATTGGGTAGTCCCTTTTGGCAGTGTTAGCTAGGACCTCCTGCGTTTGATGGAGTGCTTGACTCGATCGTCGGGGCGGGAAGAACCAAACAATGAAGAGCGGACTTCGCCGCTTTTGCTGAATGGTCAAAAAACAAGCCAAAGTTCTCCGCTGACTGACATGCTTTGGTTTCGCAGACCGCTGGGATCAGACTCGCTCCCTTTACTTCCTTGTCATCGTTTGCAGTATCGGAAGTGCTATCCAAGGATGGGACAAGTAGGTAACTTCCATGAAACGTTTTATTGGGCTGACATGAGCCCCACTATAGTACGGGAGCCAATGGTGCAAACCTCTCTTTCCCGACCGAGTTTGGAATTGCAGACAACACATGGCTGGGTAAGTACTGCATGCTAGATATTGTATAGAGCCACGCTTACTTTGTCCTAGTTGGGATGGTTAACTCTGCCCCCTCTATCACTGTTGGTGCTGTATCTGCCATGCTCACTGACCCAATCAACTACTACATCGGCCGTCGTGGTACTATTTTTGTGACCGGTCTCTTCTGTGTCTTCCCCGTACTCTGTCAAGCTTTCACGAGGAACTGGTGGGAGTTGTTTATCTGTCGAATACTCCTTGGTGTGGGTATGGGTATGAAGATTACCACAATCCCAATCATGACGGCAGAAACGTGAGTTGCAACAACAGCTACGAAACCAGTATAAGATGCTCACCGTGCCGCGTTCAGTGCTCCGGCGTCCATCAGAGGTGCTCTGGTTATGTCTTTCCAACTCTGGGTTGCCTTTGGTATCTTTTTCGGTTTCTGCTCCAACCTAATGTTCTACCAAATCGGTCGTATAGCTTGGCGAGTCCAGCTAGCTGCTGCCTTTGTTCCTGCGGTGCCCCTTCTCGCTCTGAGTAAGTACATATATGAGAAACTCAAGGCGTTTGCTGATGTAAATTCACAAAGTCTGGTTCGTACCTGAATCTCCTCGATGGTTGATGAAGAAGATGAGGTACCGGGAAGCTTTTGCTTCTTTCTGCAGGCTTAGGAAGTCTGAGATCCAAGCGGCTCGAGACATGGTACGTCACCGCTCATTCGGGTATGAGTATCGACATTCACTGATTCCATTCCAGTTCTATGCCCATTGTCAACTTGAAGAAGAGCGTGAGGCCTTCAAAGGTACCACGTACTTTTCACGCTTCAAGGACTTATTTGTCCAGCCCCGTTTGAGGAGGGCAAACTTGGCTAGTTGGGTTGTGATGATTTCTCAACAGCTTTGTGGAATCAACATTATGTGTAAGTCGCTTTTGAAATTACCGCTTCCAAACCCTCTGCTAATATAAGTTTCCTGATAGCTTTCTATTCGTCCACCATCTTCTCAGAGGCTGGCTATGACACCCGTCAATGTCTGCTGGCATCTTTTGGTTTCGGCTTGGTCAATACCGTCTTCGCTTTCCCTGCTATCTGGACTATTGACACTTTTGGCCGACGTAACCTTCTTCTCACCACCTTCCCATGTATGGCTCTTATGCTTTTCTGGGCTGGATCTATGTTCTTCATGGACGAATCTAACTCTGCTCGAGTACCTATCCTCGCTCTAGCGATCTATCTTTTCACCGCTTTCTACTCCCCCGGCATGGGCCCAGTACCATTTGTCTACGCTGCTGAGGCTCAGCCTCTCACGCATCGAGAAATTGGTATGAGTTGGGCTGTGCAACAGAACAACATGTGGGCAGCGGTGCTTGGTTTGACATTCCCGAGTATGTTGGTGGCGATGAAGCCTTGGGGAGCATTCTACTTCTACGCGGGTACCAATCTTCTCGCTTGGGTCCTAATCTTTTTCTTTACCCCTGAGACTGCGTAAGTAGCAACCTCAATCGTACGTCTTTTAGCTCTGGCGCTGACACTTGGCTACTTAATCTAGTCAGCGAACTCTTGAGGAACTGGATTACGTCTTTGCTGTTCCTGTCCCAGTCTTTGCAAAGTACCAAGCGACAAGGTGGCTCCCTTGGGTTATCAAGCGGTACATTTTCTTCCGCAAAGGAGCTCGCCTTGAGCCACTGTACAAGCTTGAAGGTGTTGCGACTGAGGGGACAGTGGTGGAAAGGTTCCACTAGATTACAAGGGCGCTTTAGCTCAACACGGATCTGTTCGGAGGAAAGGTGAGGTGGGCGATATTCGTTATCTGTTCTAATAGTGTTTCTCCTTTTGAATGGCGTGCTTCTAGTATTTCCAGGTTCAAATTGTATCGAAGTAGAATAAAGGTGTAACTCTCATGTATTGCGAATATCATTTCAAAAAAACCATTAGCGAAACCATCTATCTATACGTCAAAAACAGCATTGCCAGAACGCCTGAATTACGGATATAAATATTCAGATCTCAGAACTAGTAGAAGCACAAACAAAACCAAAAGAACAAGCCAAGTCATTTTCATCCCTCATTTTTCATACTCTCCCAAATCACCCGAGAGAGCCATAGTCTTAACACGCCACGCCTATAGGTGCAACCACCGCACTCGAACTCATCCCCCTATTCGCATGTCCATTTGCAGATCCTTCCATCGGATAACAAGATGAGCCTTCCTGTTACAAACCTGCTCATTGTCCATCGAATCCCACTTCCTGTGAGATTTTCTTCACGGACACATCAGTACTCATTTGAAGAAATTTCGGCCTGGTCTTCAGCCAGTGAACTACGAAAAAAGATGGTTGCGACGACGCCAGATGTAACAACAAAACGGATTATTTGTTACCGATAAGAATATGATAGTCACTGCGCATAGTCGTCATAGTCAGTTGCAGATTTGCAGACCCTTGGGAAAAGGTGGTGCTGTAGATTTGAGAGAACGTAGTCATGATCTCGTTTCATATCTTCAAGTTCCGCATGAGAGTCTTTGAGGGCGAGCGGACTTGAGTGGGCGTTGGATGCCTCGGCAAGATTTCAGAAGTTTTGCGATAGGCTTTTTTTATAAAAGCGGCATTAGTTAATCATATCAGTCTGTAAATGATATAGACGATGCTTACCAGCCTTGTCGTGCTTTTTATCTATGGCACCCAACTCAAGTATGCCCCATAACTCCTATTTCTATCATTTCCTCTTCTCTCAGAATGGGTTCAAGCAAAGAAGCAGGAAAAGGCTAGCAATACTTACGGCGAGAAGACTGAAGTATTTCGAAGCATCCTTGTATCCCTTGGGTTGTCAACCACCTTCTTTGCAAGCTTTCCTGTCGCTTCATACGTACATATACATATATATATATATATAGCTTATGACAGTAATCGCAACCAACGTGAAACGATACTTATTCAACTGCAGGACGGGACACGAGTACCACTCACAGAATACGATTAGGATGTATACGCCATACACTTGAATTAGCTGTCGTGCTGGGAAGTCAAGTTGAGTGTCAGCGAACGATCTCGTTCGAAGGGTCAGTTGCGATTTGGTATTGTTCTCAGTACCACAACTTTCATGGCTTATGTTATACTGAGCTATGTTGTTTGCCAGTAGAGGAGTGGGTGCCGAGTATATGCATATCTTTGAAAGCAGGTTGTCGCTGAAAAGGACGAAAGACAGCAGAAGCGATAGAACAAAGACACTGTTGCAGTGGTGGAACTTGGCTTGGCCGCTGGGAGCCGATTTTTTCCCTGTTTTTCACCTCATAAAAACCCCCTCCCGCCCATCCAAAAATCTTGTTTCGCCATCGAAACATCTCTCAACCCCATCCATCGCATCAATCTCGTCGTCCACGTGTATAGCTAGTCAAATCACGAACAGGTTCGTTCGATTTCCATACGATATTAGCGGCGCGGTCGAAACAACACCCAGCAGCCAATAGGAGTGCAGATTTTAACAGTGCCACACAACGACTCCACTCTTTGTGTCTTCCCATCCATTTCATTCCCATCTACACATCCACCCTCTTTTCGGTCCATCCATCTTTTCATCCAGCCCCTTTCGCCAGCAACGGGTGTGGAGAGCAGATTCACAAGGCAGCAAATCTCGACCGGTCGATTTCGCGGAAAGGAAGCAGATTGATCCCTTCTGTTGTTGACCTGTTTGGTCCCGTCGACATCCACCCACACATTACATGGAGGTACCCCCTCCAACCTATCAAGGACAGTCCTGGCAACAACAAGCTCAAGTATACCCTCAACAGCAGCAGTATCGCAACCACAGTGGAGTAGAAGCTCAAAACCAGGGATTCGGGAACGATATGAGCGCGTCGAGTGTCGTTGTACCGGCGCCGGCACCTGTGCCAATGTATATGCAAGGGCGGTACTCTAGTCACTGGGCGCATGGTGAGTAGCTGTATGCATATGGGACGTATCAGGGCTAATGATGTTGGATGTAGGTCGCGTAGCCCAGCCTTTTAACATGCCTGGTTCTCCGCAGGCAAGCGCGCCGATGGCTTCCCCGGTTAAAAAAGCCGGGCAGCTCGATCGCGGGCATTCTCGTTTTCAGCAGCTTCTCCAGCAAAAGATTGCTGCTGAGCAGCATTTGGAGTCTACAACTTCGGTGACTGCTTCAGCTTCCCAGACGCCTCTCCAGCTGTCAGCCTCGTTTGCCCAGATGGATGCTGTCGATACTGTTTTCCACAGAGAGTTTGCCAGCAGGCATTGCGTCGGATCTGACGGACAGGCGATGGCTACCGTGGTGAAGCAGGAGCCAGACCTACCTTACACTTCCCAGCCGCCTCAACAATCGAATCCATACCCTTACGACGGTGCTATCGGTGTGCAGGCGTCTATTCCAGTTGGAATTCCAGGGATGTACGGCGGTCCTCAGTTTGCCCGTTCATCTCAGCCACCTTCCCAGCGCAATCTCTTCATTGGTAATTACATCAACCCTCCTCCACCTTCCAAGTCCTCTAGAGGGTCCATGCACCGCCTGCAGCAGTCAGCCGAAACTCATGCAGAATGGTCATCATCAATCCACGTCAAGGTTGAAGACTCGTCTTATGAACAGGCGCAGGAGCCCGTTTTACCCGCCCCGATGACACAGCAATCTGTCCAGATGCCGGCTCAAGGCGTTTACTATTCTACAGGGGGCGAAGTACCTACGCTCAATGGCTTGACCGGGGATGGAGAAGGATGGGCGAATGGTGATGGTGGTGCGGGTGATATTGGAGGAAATGGTAGTGGCGGTGGTGGTGATGGTGGAATGGGCCAAGATGGGAGTGGAAGTGGGAGTGGGGGTAGTGGAAATGGGGATGACGGGGATAACAAGGGCAGGGGTAACGGTACAGGAGGTAAAGGAAAGAAGCTTGCGTTAGCCTGTCATTTCTGCCGACGTCGAAAGCTCAAGTGAGTCTTATCTTGTTTCTCACTTTATAGCTTGGCATATTAACGTCAGCTTGCCAGGTGTGACGGCCGAAAACCACTCTGTGAAACATGTGCCAAACGCGGTGAAGTCTGCACTTGGGATGAAGCCGTCCGCCGGCGTGGACCAGGAAAAGCCACCAAAGAGCGCCGCGAGAAGGCTGCCCGAGAAGCATTGGCTGCAGGTTTAACCAACGCCAACTCAATCGGTGCTCGATCATCAAGCTCTGGTGCTGGACCCAGCTCACTCTCAATCCCATTGGGCGATCCGTCGCAAGGCGTAGGAGCTTCAACAGGTGTGGACATCCCGCAAGCGTTAGACCCTCATTTGGGCCTTGAAGAAGGGCATCATGCGCACCACCACCATCGTCATCCAGGCCAAGAACATGATTCTCATGATCACATTGAACATCATGATCTCAACCAACAAGGCGAACATCACCCCCACCATGCCCAGGGACACGAGCATGATACCTTGCAACACCAGCTTGATCTTGATATCGATCCGACTTTGATAGCCCTGAGTGCTGTCATGCCGGAGACCCTTGCTGAGCTCGAAAAGGTCCGAGAGGACCACGAACGCGCGCAGGCTCAATCCCACGTCGGTGCTCACGAGCATGGACATGAACACCACACCCATGGAGGGCAAGGGAATGGGCATGACGACCTGAATGGAGATGAACAGCAGGAACGCGATACGCGAGCGGCGCTCGCGCACCTTCAAGCACATAGCGAGTTTCCATCGCATGGCACCGAGCTCGTCCACGACGAATCTGAGAATCATCAACTTGCTGTTATCGAGCATGCCCATGCCATACAACCACTAGCTGAGCCTGTCCATCAATCAACAGATGAGATCGCACCAGAGGGAGAAGATGTGGATGAGTTCCATGGTATCTCAGATATACCAAGAGCAGGTATCTTGGCCGGTGAGATCTCGTCAACAGCTGTACCTGAAGAAGGGTCAACTGAAGAAGGGTTCGTGGCTGGCCAGAAGCGGAGTGCGGAGGTGGATGTGCAAGGAGAGAATGAAAATGTAAAGAGGTTCAAAGTGGAAGATGGGAATGAACTAATGGGCATCAGCGAGGACGCTGGGTCTTTGGAACAGATTGGAGGAGAGAAACAAGGGCACTGAAGCAAAAACGGAAACCAAAACAAAAAAGTCTAGAGAAACTGATAAAGGGGCGAATGTGGGATGAACACTTGAGACGGTCCATGTATTTGTGGGGCGTAATTAAGAGGCCGATGACTGGTAATACAGCACAGGAGAATAGACTGAGGGATCAAGTAATCGTTTCTGGGCTCAGGTTTTGTATTAGATATACTTATTCAGATGGAAAAATGAATCTTTGCGATAATTGGCTCGACTGTTCGTCTTTTTATCTTGCTCCAAAACTGCTATCGTGGTAATTCTCATCACTTGACGACATCCTCGTTCCCTGATGCATGACTGCGTATCAAGAAGCCCCACATGTATGCACCATCTTGCAAAAAGGAAAATTTGCGCACAACGACTATGTACTACATCATACCCAGATGCAAAAACCCATTGATCAGATCATTCCATAGATAGATACACGTCCTCTCTCCTGAGCATTTTTCCTTCTATCACCTGGATGTCTTTCTCTACCAACATCCATTCAGTTCTAACCAGTTCCACCGTATGCTCTACTACCACTATGCCCCTATTATCACCATGCACACAAAAGAATAACATTGCTGATAAAATCCCAACGTCTCAAACCCCTTCCAATCCCAGTACATTCTTCTACTTCATAACCCATCCCATCTTAATAACCCAAAAGCTGAAAACCCATTCTTTGCTTGCTACACATGTATCTTCGACAAGAGAAGAAGAGAAGAAGTTGTTTTTGTTAATTTATGATGATTATTTTTTCGGTTCAGAAACTCTGGCCACCCAAAGGCGCTCGCTCTAGCGCCATCATACGACCCCGAAACAAGAAAAGGAAAGACCGAAAGAAAAAAGAGGGAAGATATAGTTGAAAACCCGACTATGCGTCGTGTACAAATCGTCGTTTTTCAAGAAGACCAATGCAAATTGAGGTTGATGAAAGCTCTAATGCTGGAAAAGGTCATGGAACACTGTCGGAATCTCCGCAGACTATACGTACCCATTTTCATCAGTCGCGGTTTTTTCTGGGTTTACAATAAAAAAAAGGAAAAAGGTGGGGAGAACAGGGGTTGGGAGAAAAAGGAGACATACCTTGAATCGATAAGCACATTCGGTACTTCGGAGCATCTCCACATCACCCCCTGCAGCTTGTACAAAACTGACAATTACTCCATTCACCTGCCCATTTTGTCCCTGTGCTTGCCCTTGGCTTCCTCCTCCTTCACCTCGTCCCTCTCCACGACCTTCCCCTCGACCTTTCTTCCCTCCTGAAGCTCCTCCACCACCACCACCACCACCCGTAGCAGAAGCCGGTGGTACAGCCGCCGCGGCCCTCTGCGCATAACCTTCTACACTCCTCGGTAGATCAAAGTTGATCACCAGCGGCGACCAAGGTACCTCTGGCGGTTTCACATTCACATCAAACACCACCAAAAACCTCGGTCCGCTACCGGTAAGCGAGAGCCTCCATTGTTGCAAGATTACCTTTTTCTGTGCGTTTGGCATCTCGGGTGTGAGGTAGAGTGTTTCCCAGTTGCGGGTTTGGAGTTTGTAGACAACGGCTTCGAGCATGGCGAAACTGCCGACGTGGATGATGGCTTGCCAGAGGGGGTAATCGTCCAGAATTTTGACGAGCATGTCGAGTTTATACTCTTTCGCTCTTGTTTGTTCCTCGCTCACTTGCTGGGAGCTTTTACCACCTTGTTGTTGACCGTGCTGGATGCGTCCGGAACCGATCGTGCCCGGACCAAGCTCTACAGAGGCGGGCGCCGCACCCGATTGCTGTGCGCTACCGGTGATGGTCAAGTAGACATAGGTGTGTTTCAGGTTGACACCGGGTGTAACGGAGGAAACGGATTCTTGAGAGTTGGCTCCCCCTTCGCGGCGGACGAGGACGCGGACGGGGTCACGCACCTGAAGAGACTGAGAAAAATTGATCACGTCCGTAGGAATGGTATTGGAGAATAAACACGTTTGTCGTTCGATACCGTTACCGTTCGTACCGGCGCTCGCCGTCGATTCCCCTCCTGCTCCCGCTCCAGCTCCAGCCGCACTTGCACCTGCACCAGAAGGTCCCACCGCACCCTGTCCAGGAGCACCGAATCGTGAAGGGTGATGAGAAGCATTAGGATTCGGGAACGGCGTTTTGCTAGCAGGGTTGAACGGCGAATGCTGGCCCGCGTCGTATGGGCTTGCAAGCCCGGGAGAGAAGGGGGGTGGTCCACCAGGGGTGAGCGCACCGCCCAAGCCGCGAGGAGGAGGCAAATGTTTGACAACGTTCAACACGTTTTCGTACAAGTTTCGAGCAATGAGCTGGTCGACTTCATCAAGCTAATTTGATTTTTTTTGTCTCACAATCAGCCATTCTTTGTCTTTTAGAAAAAAAACATACGAAAAAAAATTGGGACTTACGATCAACAGTCTGACTTCTCCTCCACCTAGTCCACCCCGCGCAGTCATAACCTCGCAAATCTTGGCGGGTGTACCGACAAGAAGGTGAATCTGATCTCTCTGCATCTGCGCGATTTCGTTTTGGACGTTGCTGGATCCCGCCGCGCCAGCTGCAACAGCTGCGCGGATACCTATCGGTCCACCCACACCTCGGACCACTAAAATGATGGATGTATCAAGTCAGTTATTTACCATTTTTCATTCCAACACCTGACATCCTCGTACAGTGGTAGGAAAGATGAATGAATGACACTTACGTTTATGGCATTGCATAGCTTGATCAACGGTTGTGGTGATGATCACCACCGCTGGGCCGACATAAGGCCCAGAAGGAGGCGGCAGACTCTGGCAAATATGCAGCGCGGGAATGACGCTATTGCCATTGTTGTCAGTTGTTTCGCTCCCTGGCAAAGAGTAAAAGAAAAAGGGACGTACTAAGAAATGATTCGTTCAGTAGTGGGAGGAGCTTGGGCGATAATGTCGGAACCTTTAATCATAAACGGCAAAACCCTTGTTTGGATCTTGTTGGGAGGACCGATTCTACCACCTTCATGTCAGTATCAAAGCAAAAGCAATATGAAGACTGTCATTGCTTACCCATACTTGGAGATTGACCTCAACAGATCGACTTTCAAGTTCAAATGCTCCCATTTACTCACGACAATCCCCCCACCGGGCACCGCCGCTCCTCCGGGCGTAGTCAGCCCATCCTTCTGCCCGGACTGGACTTGCTGCTGACCACCGGGACTGGGCCAGTCCCTACTCAGCGCACTAGGTCCATGACTATGGAGGCCATGACCGTGTGCAAGCTGGTGCTGATGCCCATGTGCACCCAACGAAAGGTGGCCAGGCGATAGATGAGCATGTCCGTGACTGCCATTATGACTAAGTCCATGCCCATGACCATGGGCGCCCCTCCCGTCAGCCAGGACAACAGAGCTGGAGAAAGATCTGTTCATCCCCGGGCGATTCGGGTTGGGAGATGGAGCGCGGGCGAAAGACATGGAAGAAGCGTTAGCACCGCTCACTCCACCCGGTTGGGAGTTTGGCATTGTCAGCGGACCATTATTGCCGAGGAAGCTGTCAATTCCGCCAGACGGCAGACGGGGTACGCCGAGGGACAAAGGTCCGGGGTGTCTGTCGCCGCCAAGGCTGGAGGAGCCAAGCTGCTGGGCCGGCTGCTGCTGCTGCTGTTGGGGCTGTTGCGGTGGTTGCGGGTGAAGAGGCGGAGCGATGGAGGAAGACGGCTGGCGGGTAAGAGACTGCTGCTGTGTCTGTGTGTGCTGGAGGCGCTGGAGCTGGGCGACGGAGGTGGAGAGGGCGGTGATCTGCTGTGTGAGGGCGGAGATTGAGGGGTCGGCTTGCTGGGCGGGGGGGGCGCCGGTCGGGGTCTCGGGCGGGGCGGAGAGATAGCTGTTGGGCGGGGCGGAGAAGGCCGAGGAGGCGGTGCGCGGGGAGTCAGAGTCAAAGGGGGAGAAGAGGGGCCGCTTCGGGGGGGAGGGGGCGGGGAGGGTGCTGGTGGTGCGGGCGGGGATTGCTGAGCGCACGAGGTCGGAGAGGGTGGCTACCTGGGCGGAGAGGGCGGCGACCTGCGCCTCCGTGCGGGCGAGGCGGGCGAGGAGGGCGAGGTACGCGTCGGAGGACTCGAACTCGGGCGGAGAGGGCGACATCGCTGGCGGGCCCATGGCGGGGGAGGGAGTGGTGGAAAGAACGTGGAATACGTAAAGAAAATGCGGGACGACAAGAGGAACGCGATCGCCGAGGCACTTTCAGGCACCAAATCCGCCACGGAATCTGGACTGAGCCGCGCACAGACCACCGCACATCAAGATGCACCGTGTTTATGTAAATGGAAACTGTATGCGAGACAAGCAACGATTCGACCAGACTGCCAACCGCCAACTGACCACAGCTGCCCTGCGCACATTCTCGCGTGGAATACGAAACGGCGTTATATTCACTTTCCATGACCTCGCACGCACACGCTCAAACGACAAGCTCAATGACCAACACAACTCATCAAAACACCCATACTGATGCCATGAAGAATAGTACATCCTGCCCTCAACCACTAACGAAAGCTGGATATCTACTCGGCCATCTCGACGTCACCAGACTTCTTGCTGCCCTTGCGCTCGAGGATGGCTCGTCGGTCCTTGTCGAGCTACCATTTCCATGTCAACTGCAATTCAAGAAACTCGGGGAGAAACGTTGAGAAAGAATGGGAAAAAAAACTAACCTTGAGGGAGGTGATGACAACGTTGGAGGGGTGGATGCCAACAGGGGAAGTAGCAGCGTTGCTCTTCTCAATGTGGACTCGGTCGACGTGGATGACCCACTTCTTCCTGTAGACCTAAAGACAAAAGTCAGACCAATCCATCTCCCTTCCTGAACTCTCAACTGTCTACCAACCTGGGTGACCTTGCCCTCTCGGCCCTTGTACTTTCCTCGGACAATCAAAACCTCGTCGTCCTTCCTGATGGGGATGGATCGGGCCTATCAATTCATCATTCATCAGTACACCGTATCTGAACACAAGGAGCGACCAAACTCACGTTGTGCTCCTTTCGGAGCTCCTTGGACAAGGGGGAAGACATCAGCTTCCTCTTGAGGCCGGAAGGGGCAGAGAAGTGCGCCTTGCGCGACTTGCGGCGGTCAGAAGCGAGGCCTATTCATTCAGAAGAGTTAGCGTATGTCCAAGGCAACACGTCAAGACATCTGGCTTGGGCAGGGTCGAGGCAGAGCAGAGTAGAGCAGAGCAGGCAGGTGCTTCAAGATGGAAGAGAAGATAACAGTGGCACGAGCCGTCTCCGAGACATCTTGTTGAGCAGATTGTCAGGACTGACGAGGTCGTACTGCTTGTCCATTGACGCTGAATCCTTGATTGGCAGGCAGCATATTGTTGAAAGCTTGCTGCTGTGACTGCACGGGCAGGGTGCAAGTGTTTCGGTCGATTTGTCGGAATTTTTTGGGCCCCCCACGGCTTCCCATCATGCCTCCAAACCTCTCACACTCGTTATCCCTCACATTTCTACCTTTCCTTGCTGCTGAACACCAATTGTTGAAATACCATTGCCGAGTCGTACCACACCCCGCGAAGCACCATCGTGTGCTACCCAACCCTTGCCTAACACACTTGCTCGCTCGCCGTACTCATGCCCCCACAACCCACACCCAATCAATGTCTTGAACTAAGAATGACTCACCCAAAGAAGACGCCATTTTTCCTTATTTGTCGAGAAAGAATTTGAAGGTTAAAGGAGAGAGAAAAGCCAAAAACCTGGAAAATGCAACAAAGTCTCCAGCCAACTGCTCCCCCTTCTCGCGCATTTGCAGCAAGGGCCTCGCTGCGTACGAAACCCCGGCGATACCAGCCAAACGGCGATTTACGGACATTTGCCAAAGCGGGTAGAATGTGGCGCGACTAGCAGGAAGGAAGTGAGGGAGGGGGAAGAGCTTAACGCCGATGGAACCGATAGCGGTCAAGACCGAACTTGGACAAATAAAGTCCATCATCCTTCCGGTTCCGCCTGTCGTTGGAGTTTTGCCCACGCACTACTGGCATGCATTTATTATTCCTCCTCCTACGTATGATGTAATTAACAACAGTCGAACATTTGAGTGTCGACCGCATCTTCCGTACTTCTATTCCCTCATTCTCCGCTCTCGTCCTCTCCGGATGGCCCAACATAACTATTGACCCCATACTGGATGATGATATTATTGGATGATGACGGACTGTTGTCAGAACATCATGATACCGTGCGTTACTTGTCATTCGCTGCGGTACCTTTTGGTCATCTTTCGAGCGTCCATCTTCGGAATACCATTAAAACCTTTCAAATACATTACATATGAACAAACAAATGCAACATCATACACCAAGAGATAACCCAAACCTATGTAATATTGACATAAATATGATACAAATAGCGTATTCACCCTGCGCATCATCCCCTCTTGCCATTTATCCCCAAACAACGTCCACCAGTCCCCCACCCCACACATGCCCATCCCTCAACTTCCCTCCAGAACCTTCACTCCCCTTGGGCTGCACCCCTATCTGGATTATATACGTGATCGCAATCTCGGGGGTGCTGAAGCTCTGTATAAGCTTTGACTTTAGGTCTGATGATATACCCTCGGGTTGTCGAGGGTCTTGCCCGAATGGGTTCAGGTGGTGCTCATTTGCGCAGTTGGTAGATTGAGAAGAATGATTGGAGCGGAGGGTGAGGAGGCCGTGTAGCTGAATGTCGGTGGCTGAGAGGGATGAAAGTTGCGTTTGGGTAGATGAGGTGGATGCCGATGCAGTCGAGCTGGTGTTGATATGGGAGTCATGGCCACCGGGAGATGATGTATTGGTCACACATGAAGACAGAGAGTGCTCCGCTATAGGAGATGAGGAGAGCAAAGTATGATCAGTTCGGGGTGAAGATGCAAAAGTTGGGACAGTCCTGGATGCGGTTGTGGTTGTGGTTGTGGATACAGGACCTGACGGTGTTGAGCTTTTACGTCGAAATACGGATCCCACTTTTCCATCTACAAATGAAAACTTTCTTCCACGGCCTTGTTCTGTCCCACCGGCTTGTGAAGATGGCGTAGCCACCTGTCCGGGTCCATCACCGGACGATGCTTTCCTCCTCTTCCCTCTTACCCCTTTCTTCTCCTTTTCTTTCTCCTTTTCCCTTCTCTCTTTCTGTACTTCTCCCAAATCCACTTTCTCCCCTCCATCTTCCCATACAAGCACCTGACTCGGTATCTCACTCTTCCGTACCTCTCTACCACTATCAACCCTCACAGTAGCCACACGCTGAAGCCGCACGATAATAGTGCTTTCCCGCGGGTCGGTAAAGTTCCTCAAGAACGAGCCTCCGGCTGGATGGTAAAAACGGAGGTGGAAAGGGATTGCCGGTGGTAGAGAGTTGCGGGGGATGTAGAGTATCATCGGGGAGGGAAGTAGAAGGGTGGCTTGGACAGGAGTAGGATCGGAGGATGAAAGACCACCGTTGAGAGGGATCGTTCGCCAACCGGGATTAAGTTGATCATCTAGCATGAGAGCACGTAACCGTCTTGGAGAGATGTAACTTCGAGGCTGATATACTATTGGAACCGTCAATCTGTTGAGTTGAACCAATCATATCAGCGCCGTACACTTCAACTTTAGAGCAAAAAGGCTTTTTTTTGGTGACTCACTCTTCATTCATCCTCCAGCCTCCCTTCCTTTTCACCTTCACCCTCAGCACATACTCAACCGCCGCTTGCAAACCAAGCTGCAAGACCTCACACGTCGGCGGTAGATCAATATCGTTGCTTTGCCAATGTGTTGTGGGCATCTGGATCTCAAAGGGGAAGGTGGTACCAGGTTCAATGAGTAGTTGGCCGTCTTTGGTGTGTTTGAGATGTTGCTGTTCGGTGGATTCGGAGGGAGGTGGGAATAACGTAACGGCAGAGCGGCCGAGGGGGTGAGTATCCATCATGTTGTACTGTCCTCTGGCGTAAAATACGGTTTTGACATATCCCAAAATCTACGATTACCCGTTAACTTTTAAACATTTTTTCACGCTGCCCGCACGTCAAAATGACAGACTCACTGCTACCTCAAGTCCCACAGCGTGGTCAATCCCTTTCACGACTATACTCCCTCTTACTATCCCTGCTCTTCCTATCTTGATGAACAAGGGGCCCGTATTGTTCGCATTCAATCGTCGAGCATTGGTACTCGTAATCGTCAAGTTCAACTTCTTACCGCCAGTCATTACACCAGATCTCTCACCAGTGACTTGATTGCTTTCTCCAGTCGCATCGGGTGTCTGAGAAGGTATCGGTAATGGTACAGGGCTGGCTGCCTCTTCTCCGTCGAAAAGAGAAGGGTTGAGTGAGATGGCATTGAAGAATGCCGATGCCGGATGGTCAGGCGAAAGGTGAGCGGTGGAGACTAGCATCAACTCGTCCGTCCTCACTTCTGGACTGTAAACAGGTGGTAACAGTGCTCCGGCTGGAGGACTCAATGTCTCGAGCACAGGAGGTTCCACTATCCCATCGGACACAGGTGTTCGGTGGTCTATGCCAGCGAAAGTGAAACGACGATCGGCACGTGCATTTTGAGGTGGTAGAAGAGGTTCTTCTTCATCACTCCCTGTGTCATGTCCTGCTGTGTCATTCACATGAGATTCTGGCTGTCCGCCTTCCCCCCTTTCTCCACGGAAGTCATCCGAGCCAAAATATTCTCTCATATAGGTATCTTCCCACTCATCCGATATCCTGTCTCCTGCAAAGAATGGGGAGGATATTCCCTGGGTCAGAGCCGATTCATAAGTGGGTATAGGCGCCGCAGTAGCCTGACTCTGGGCTGGGGTCGAGGCATTAAGAGTGTACCCAGGAAGTCTATCCTGTTCGCTCGCAGCATTGTCAATGCCCACTGGTTCGCTTGCCCGCCTTTCGACAGGAGGCGGTGATGAACACAACGGCGATGGGGGGGGTGATATTCTGGCACGACCTCTTCCTTCGTGAAACGAGAAAAGGCCGGGTGAGAAGACGCCATTCTCCGGTATAAAGGGCCCTCCGAAAGATGGGGCTGATGACAAACGATGCGATGCGCTAGAAGTGGGCGAAATGAGTTCTGATGAAGGTGCTTGGGTTGAGGAACCTGAGCGCGAGGAACGGAAGAAAGAGACCATAGGTTTGCGGTACAGTGATAGCGCAAGGAACGAACTTAGGTGGTAGAAATGCGATATACTACAAAGCGAAATGGGTGGGAAGAGAAACGTCAAGACAGATGAGGTTCTCAGGCTGTTTAAACTTCTGAAGACCTTGTGAATCAGGGAGTTCTCAAGTCTCGAGTCATACACCGGTTTAGTAAATCGTCGCCACTTTGG
>NC_009178.1:210000-242500 GCF_000149385.1 Cryptococcus deneoformans B-3501A
AGATTTATCACGTGCCGTTGAATTTCTCGGCGGTGAAGCTCACCAGCTCAAAGTTTGCCGGAAGCCATCTCGTGCCCCTCGTGTAGGCTGACTTCGTGCCTCGTCGGAGACGAGCCAATGTCCGTCGAGGGGCTTGCGTTGAGCCTACCCCTCGGCTCCATCGCTGCCGCATAGTACTGGTACATGCGACAAATTGGCAAGTTCTACTATTGGATGACAGGATTCACGTGTAACATGTCATTCTTCTCCATGGTGGCTATGTTTTCTACCTGGGGACCTGACGCTCCAAACTGGTTACCATGGGTGGCTGTTCCTCCTTCTGGATTCAGCTTGGCGGAAGTGTTGACGAGCACATTGATTGCTCTGATTGGGAGTGTTGACAAGGCAAATATTGCTTGCAGGACTGGAAATGAGCATGATTGAGAATCAGAATGTCTCAACGCAATGGCTGATGTCGGTCTTACAGTCTTATATCTCTTCGGACTACCGGATAAGTGATGACATATTTATGCAGCAGCTGCATGGCGGAACCCAACGTCACCGCTCACCATATGTTACATTCAGATTCTCGGCGTCGCCCTAATGCTGCTTTGATGCAATCGGTGCTCCAGAAGAAGCTATCCGCTGGAATTAGCGGGCTAAGGTCAGAGGATATTATCACCAGCCGACAGTTAGCCGTTAGACATAGCTGATGGCTGTTTGTACACAGATAATTAGACGCATTCGTCACTCTACGTACATCCTCAAGAATCTCCCTTCCGCCTGACATCAAAACAACTTTAGCTATCAGCGCATATCAAGTTCCGTATAATTCATCTTTATCCTGCTGTGGCTGCACATGTTTACACTCGATGTTTGGACGACGTCTGGCCGAACCGGCAGTTGGTTTGCACTTCCGATAAGGTTATGCTGTTCAAATATTGAGGCAGTCTGGCAGCAATCGGTCTGGTGCGGGCACTGAAGGGACAGATTAGGCGAATTTAGGTAAGAAATAGATGGCGAATAAACAAAGTTATGAATAGCTCGCTAACGTAATTATACAGAAATTCGAGAATATTCCAAATGTCCATTGCCGACCCTAGTCGGTGTTCCTTGTCCAAGTATTCCGTTCAACTATTCATCCTTCTCCTTCAATCACTGCGAAGATCAAACTTACATACCAGTGAAGTTGGGGTTGCTGGCGGAAGAAGCGAAAGGAAGGTCAATGATGGCTGGGCCGGCAATGGTGTTAGAGTCGTCAACCATGGTGGTGTTAGACGTTGAAGACACGACTGCGTAAGCAATGCCCTGAAGAGAGGATGGGATGGTGACCATCATGTCGGTGATGGGGAGAGCGAGGGTCGTGAGGCCAGAGTAGAGAATAAGGGTGTCGGATGAATCAGCGCCGGTATAGTTGAGGGTGGCAGTCGAACCGGCGGAGTCGCAAGAGAGAGTGAGAGCTGGGAATGCCTTGACTGGGAGAGTTGGGTTGGAGGATGGACAGCTGGTGATGAAGGCAGCGGCAATGGAGTAGACATCGGAGAGACCGAGAGGAGTGTCGTATGGGCCGGACCATGGGTTCTGCTTGTTAACGGCGGAAGCGATCCAGGCCTGGTGGCGGGCCTCGGTGGTGAGAATGGAACCAGCAACGCTGCGGAAAGGAGCAGGGGAAGAGTCAGACATTGATTCATGCAATTTGGGAAGCCCATATACACTCACGTCAAGTAGGTCTTGTCCATGATGAAACCGGCGGCACCGAGGTAAGCAGAAACACCAACATTCTCAATGACCTGAGCGAGAGCGGTGAACGATTTGGCGTCGGTGTATGGGAAGGAGTACTCGCATGGCTTGGTGGCGTCAGCGCCGAGGGCATCGGAGAGAACGGCGACGTGGGAGGCCTCGTGAGCGGCAATCTGCTCAAACCTGTTCCGTACCCAGGCTGGGAATCCGGCATCGGCGAACGCTTGAGCGTCCATGTTGTTGAGGGCGCAGGAGTAGAAGTTGCTTAGGGTAGTAGAGAAGGGGGGAGGAGTGTCAGGAAGGATTCTCCAGAAACAAGATCAGAAAAACATGGCTCACTTCTCCAGGTGCTCGAGAGTCAACGCATACTGTAGGATATCAATGTCGGTTGGGGTGTAAGCATCTCTCTTGATTGGGGTGGCTTGAATGGCGAGGGCACCCATAACGGCGACTGCGGTAGCAGAGTACTTCATCGTACGTATAGTAACGAAAGACTGAGTCGGTAAGGGATGCTGCGTGTGTTATGTGTGTGAGTACGTATGTGGACGTGAGTGTGTGAAGTATGAGATTGGTTTGTGAATGAGAAAGAAAAGGAAAGAGCAAAAGGACATGATAAGAAGAAGGCACTTCATTTATGTATTGAAGTTGGCCCATTGGGCGTACCGTTCGAGTTCCATGCAGTCATCTTGCTGAGCAAAAAAAGGGATCCCTGCAACAGGAGAATACTACTGTACCGCTTGCAGCTGAATCGTACGATGAGCAGCCCCCTCCTGACATGAGACAGGAGGAGTTCGAGTTCGGACCAAGGCGAAGGTCGTTCAGTCTAGGGCGCAACAGCTACAGCGACGAAAGGATGACGATATTGAGACGGAAGTGGCCATGCTACGACTCCTGTCATTACTGCGTTGGATGATCGAACGACGATTTTGAGCGGGAGCTGTCATGGAACAATCTACCATCATGTGCTGCGTTGGTGGATTGAACATCCTTCGTTGAACGTGGGAGCTCGCTCGAAGGGGCAATAAACTTATGTTAATTAAGATAAGGGTACGCTAGCGGAGACAACTCGGCCTACCATACTTCCACATCGCTGAACAAGGTATTATACTAGTAAAAGTGTTGTGCGCGGCCTCTTTGCAGATCCTGTAACGGCTCATGTCAGCTAGCCGGTCTCGATGAGCTACCCCCGACTGCTGCTGGTTAGCTGTAGCTAAATAAAGCTCTCGGTCCCTTTCGTCTCGATCGATCCCGAAGAACGAGAGCTATACCGGACCTATGACTTCGGGTATGTAGTGCGCATGAGTAATTCCTTAATTTATTATACTACTAATTACTGAGTGGCCGGCTCGCGCCACGCACTATTTTTTATATTATATTGTTTTGTCGTTGTTGTTTTGATTTGTCACAGCCACGAGTCAGGTACGAAGCCTTGCAACACAGCAATTTTTAGGGAGGTGACAATTGGTTGTTATTGTTGTTACTCACTGTTGTTCGTCATCCTTGTGTCACCCGTCCCAGGTCCCCGGCACGGAATCTTCTTCGAGCCGTCAAACATTCCCGCCCAGGAACCCAGCGACGAAAACGCACATCCACTTTTTTATTTACCAGCTCATTGGCGCATTTGGACTTCGCCCACCATCTGACGGGAGCCAGAATCCCGATTTTCGATCAGCTTGATGTCGCATTGAAAGCGATCGTAGACGGGACCGTTGACAAGGTCCAGGTTTACCGGACGACGTGTCCAAATTTCGTCAAAAAATAGAAAATGCGAAATGTGATTTTGAAAACTGTGAAATGCGATGTGGCGCAAGTGCAAAATGCACTTCTGTAAAATGGGAAGTGCAAGAAATGGTCCGTGCGACAGCTGATCCTGATGCGCCACCGAACCCATTAATCAATTCAATCCATCACTCATCAGTGATGGTTAGTGGAGGATACGAAGCGGTTGTTTGGTAATAATGCGTAATAATAAGGACTCTTCCGCGGTCATGGTCGAGCGATGAAGAGCTATTTCGCACTTCTCAAAATCACATTTCGCACCATTTCTATTTTTTTGACGAAACTTGGACACGTCGTCGCGGTACTGGGACAGGATAGTCTGTCGGTGCAGTATATAAGAGGCAATTCATTACCCACTCCCAGGTCTGCATCACGAAAAGCTAACTATCTCAGCGTTGCGATGTCATTTCGAACAGTTCATTCTCCGCGCGGAGATCTTGAAAGCTAATGGATCGGCACGGCTAACAAATAAGCACGATAGAAGATCATAACAAGGCACATGAGGTCGAAGATGGTATCAGCAAGGATGTCGATACGCCCGTCATCCTTATCCATGACACAACCTCCGACGAGGCCGACGACATTATGGCCGCTCGAGTGGTCGAGTCCATCAATCATCGACGACTTAACCCTAGACAGATCCAGCTCACAGCCATTGGAGGCGCTATCGGTAATGGTGTTCCTTCTGGGCTCCTTGCCTTATTGATTGGTGAGTGATCTCCTACATAAACTTCTGCATTCGAAATCTAATTTCATCAAGCCTTCTTGTTCTGGGCCACAATCGTCTATTCCATCGGACAATGCCAGCAAGAAATCGTCAGTTTGTTCCCATACGACGGAGCTTTTATCCATCTTGCCGGTCGTACGGTAGATCCCGCATTGGGTGTGGCTGTTGGATGGAATCTTTCGTAAGCGCCTTCTCCCCCTGTTTGATTAACATAGGGAGACTGACAACTGATTAAGTTTGCTCAAACATCCTATGTCATCTTCGAATGTACCGTGATTAATACCCTTTGCGCCTACTGGGGTTATGGCGAAGTCCTTCCATCTCAATCACGGTGTTCATCGCCTTGTACTTTTCCCCGAATGTCTACAGAGGGGAGATTTTTGGCGAAGCGGAATGTAAATGCAATCTTTGATAAGCACTTGTACCTCACTAACCTTTTCGCCATCCAGTCTGGTTGTCCCTTGGAAAGATCCTCTTTGCTACCGGTCTGTTGATCTACACGGTAGTTGTCATGTCAGGTGGTAACCCGACAAAGAGTGTGTCCTTTACCCAATCGATCGGGAAGCCTCGGCTAACATTCAAGAATAGTGCTTTTGGTTTCTGATACTGGGCCAACCCCGGTCCATGGGCAGGCGATTCAGCCATTGATCGTCTTCTTTCTTTTGTCAACGCCGTCAACGTGGCTGGATTCAGTATGGGCGGGCCCGAATATCTCTCCATGATTGCCGGCGAGGCAAAGGAGCCACGACGAACTGTCCCGAAGGCCTTTAAAACCCTCATGAAGAGGCTAATGCTCTTCTTTGTCGGAGGTGCCGTATGCGTTGGGATTCTGCTTCCTTCCAATGATTCCACGTCAGTAATTCTATGTGACAAACCGAGCTCTATTAACTGGCTGTCATGCAGTTTGCTCGGTGGTAGTGACACATATGCCGGTGGATGTCCCTAGTAAGTTCAATTCTCCTCCTGTTCCTTCCAGTCAGATACTGATGGCGAACAGTGTCATCTCAATGGAAAATGTTAAGATCAAAGTACTACCTTCCATCATCAACGCTTGTCTTATCATTGTCATTCTCTCGGCTGGTAATGCCTTCACTTTTAATGCTACTCGTTCGTTGCACGCCCTTGCCCTCGATGGCAAAGCACCTCGAGTCTTGACCAGCCTCAGCAGACATGGTGTTCCATATACGTGTTGCATTGTGGTCATGTTTCTTACATGTCTGTCCTACCTTGCAATTGCGGTCATCTTCCAAGGTCGTCTTGAACTGGATCCTCAAGTGAGCAGCTGCCCCCAAGCGAATGATGCGAATAATTTAGTGCTGATGCGTTGACAAGTTTCTGTACTGCAGCCACCATGTTGTAAGTATCCCACCTTGCCCACATTTCTTAGCCTGTTAGCCTACTTTACGCACCTAATCTTTCCCATAGCAATTGGTGCGTGATGGCCATCACTTGGATCCGCTTCAACGTCGTCATTAAAGCCTAAGGAATCGACCGCAAGTAATTCCTCCCGGCGCCTTCCAGGCTCCAGCCTTATGCCGGCTGGTGGGCGCTTTTTTGGGCGGGGTTGTTCATCTAGATTCAGGGCTATGCCGTTTTCTTAAAGGGTAGTTGGGATGTAGCAACCTTCATCTTCAATTACGGTATTGTGAATCCCTACTTCTCCTTTAATGATTTCACCAGAAGACTGATGGTGTTGAAGATCGCTCTTGCGGGTGGACTAGGTCTTGGTTTCAAGGTCTTTGCGCGCACTCCGTTCCACCGCTCAAAAGATGTCGACCTCAAGTCAGACCTCGACTTCCTTGATGCGATTGACAGCTATTATCAGGATTTCAAGGATGACCACCCTTCGACTGCTTTCCAAGAGAAGATATTGGTTAAAATCTTCTAGTTTTGTATATATGCTTATTGATAAAAATTGTCGTTATGGGGTAAGGGCGAATAATGGGTAGATCGATGATGTAGTCGTTTGATAGCGTTTTGAGTGCCATGATATGTATTCTTTGCTCTGGGTTTGTGTATCCATGGATGGCAAATTTTAGTTCTTTCTGCTCGTATATTCTGTATGTGTAACAACAAACAGGACAAAAAGAAGAAGAGTAGAAGAGGAATTGTAGCGGTCAATAAGGCGAGACATGTGAAACAGTGGGTTAATTAAGCCTACAGGGCTTTTTAGTTACACCCTTATTCTGTTAATAATCGCTCGCGCGTCGCTGATGGTCGATGACATCTTGAGCTGTCGTGACATTCTATTTCACTACTCTCTTTCATCCTATTCTCCTTCTCTTAATAACTGTACACCATGGAAATTGACCCTCCAGCATCCGTCTCGACGTCTCCCGCCGCGTACCTTGATTCTCAACTCGCTTCGGCCCCAGAGGAGCTCAAGCCTTGGTGGACCAAGATCAAGGACCAATATGAACGAAAGTGCGTCGCTCCTCTTGGACACTAAGATAACGACAAAGGGGCTAATAGTTGATTAGGCTGTGGCATAACTTGACTGTCACATTGACCCAGTTTGTGTTCCTTCCCGGGACTGGACAGTACCAGATCGAGCTGTTTGAGAAGTGCGCATCACCTTGCATATGCCCAGGAGACAAGTGCTGATGAAGGATGATTAGGTTCATCACAACAGTTGAGAGTAAGATCAATGCTTTAAAGCTGGTAGAGATTGCCCGACGAGTTGGCCGCGAATTCTCTGGTAAGTCACCGCACAGCAAAACAGCGAGGCATCACTTAACACTGAGATGTTTTGTTCCGCAGAACCCGATCTTACTCTCAAATTCCTCCAGTCTGTCCATTCACGCCTCGCCTCTCCCTACCCCAAACCCGCTACAGATTCTACTCCCGAAGTTCCCGCTCCCCCACCACCTGCAGCTTCAGCCTTCGCCCTTTCCCTCTCTTCTATTGCTTATGCTCAACTTCTCCTTGGCGATCTTCCTGCTTGCAAATCATCCTTGGACGAATGTGAGAAGATCTTGTCTGAACAAGATACAGTGGAGCCTGTGGTGAATGCTGGATACTATGGTGTAGCGGGCGACTATTTCAAGGTCAAGGCAGACTATGCGCCGTATTACAAGAATGCGTTGTTGTATCTTGCTTGTGTGGACGTAAATGCGGAGTTGGAAGCGGAGGACAGGAAGAGTCGGGCACATGACTTGTGCATCGCGGCATTGTTGGGAGAGACCATCTATAACTTTGGAGAGCTTGTGAGTTATCTGGTTCGCCTGAATCAAAACATCGCCTGACCACTGTAAAGCTGCAACACCCTATCCTCCAAACACTCGTCGGCACAGAATACGAATGGATCAAGTCCATGATCTCCGCTTTCAATGCCGGTGAAATTGGAAAATTCGAATCTCTTTGCAACAACCTGCCAAACGAACCCATCTTGGAAGCTTCCCTCTCCTTCTTGCGCCAAAAGATCTGTCTGATGGCGCTTATTCAGACCGTTTTCGCGAGACCAAGGGATGGGTCAAGTAGATTGATGACATTCCAAAGTATCGGAGAGGCGACAAGGTTGCCTGTGCACGAGGTCGAACACCTGATCATGAAGGCTTTGAGGTAAGTTTCTTTTTCTTTTTCTTTATCGTTCAATTGATTGATATGACCGGATCAGTTTGGGGCTCATCCGAGGTTCCCTTGATCAAGTAGACGGTACAGCAGACATCACATGGGTTCAGCCTAGAGTCCTTGAGGGTAGACAGCTTGATACCTTGGCCGAGCAATTCAAAGCGTGGACTGAAAGCGTGGGCAAGACGGAGAAGAGAGTTGAGGAGCAAGCGAAAGCCGCCAAGACACAGGTATTGGTACAGTAGACAAAAATATCAACGATTAGATGCCCTTTCATAGTAGCAGAGGAGTGTAAAGTATGAATAAGCATGATTCACAGGAAAAACCTTTCGATCCTAGGCCAGTTCAAGACTTTGTGTTCAAAATGTTACCACCCCCGAAGCTGATGGCAAATATCCGATTCAATGGCTTACAACATGCATAACTAATCATACAGGTAATCAATTGGCTCAAAATTACTGACCCGCCGACATATGCCTGATGAAGATACCCTCTCGATGGAGCCGAACATTATCGAATATTCCTAGACCATATCCTTCTTATCCCACCCGTCTTTATGCGTCATCTTTCTCATTTGTCGTTTTATCAAATCCTTCATCAACCCTGACCATCTATCTTTGCCCACTGCCTTCATATCCTCAGCATTACCTTCCACCCGTCCATGAGCTACTTTCCGTATCTCATCATTCATCACTTCATCCTCTTCGCGCCCTTCAACCCCATCTCTGCCATCCATCTTTTTCAGCGGCCTTCCACGCCACCTCTCAAATTGCTTTAACTCGGCTCCTTCAAGCTTCTGCAATATCCCCCCCAACACCAGGATCTCGGCGAACAGAGAGCGATAATTGCTTACCCTAGCAAGCATGTCTGAAGGGCTTCCTTTGAAATGATGTTGTTTATCAGGTTCTGCTCCCAAAATTGAAGAGGATTTGTTATTCTTGTGCTTTTCCGTTGCGTTACGCTGTGCTTGCTCTTCCCCTGCCCAGACGGACACGATGTTGGCATCATCCCCTCTTACAGCTCTTACATCTCGGATCTGCACTATTATAATTTTATGTGTAAACCATCTGAAAGAAACCGAAGGACGGAATAGGAGAGATAACACTCACCATTTCGGTCTGCGAGTAAGATTGTTCGCTCGACACTCTTTTCCATGCTATCCAACAACATCTGCCTCGCCTCAACCTCAAAACTGACGGTCTTCGCCAACAGCTTCTTCAGCAAATCGACTTCAAGCTGACGTTCTTCCTTGGAGATGATAAAATGACTACCAGACTCCGACTCAGCTACGGCCGGATGGGTTGATTGTTCTGTTCGGTTATTAGTATCGGAGTTGAGGCCGTGGCTTGATGAATCACCTTTCTCTCGTTGGGTGTCTTCCTCAAGGTCTTCCTTCTCCATTTCCCGGAATTGGTCTATCGTTTCATCTAATCCATTCTCCTCGGCACCCTGGATATTGACTTTCGTACTCCCTTCCTCTTGTAGATCCCTCTTAGATTCATTCGACGCATTTCCTCCTCTTTCTGCTTCTGCTTCTGCTTCTGCTCTTGCTCCTACTTCGCTGTGCTCGCCTTTACTATTGTCACTTCCATTCTCTCTTCCATCATCACGCCCATCTGACCCAATGTTTCCTTGGAGAACCTTATCCCTCAAATCGGCATACGATTTGTGGTACCTGTCAATGTGATCCATGTGTGGAGCAAAAGCCTCTGGAGAACGTTTTTGTTCGGTGATGAAACTCTCACGATTGACTTTGCGTTGTGAAACTGTGCTCAGCTAGAGATGCAGCCGCGAGAAAAGTCAGTATAGAAGTAAACGTAAACAAAATCATGAGAAAATCACGTACCAGACCGGTGATGGTTTGTACGGCGAATGAAGTAACGATAGGCACAGCCATGAGTGCGTATACGATAAAGACAACTCTTCCTGCAGGTTGTACAGGTGTGTAGTCGCCGAATCCTATAGTAAGAGATAGAATCATACACATGTATATCGCGTTGCTAGAAGTTGTTTGAATCAGCCCCTCTCTTGCAGATCTTGAAAATGGTACCTGCCCATAAGTCCATCCTTCTATCTGTGAGAATGCTGTCGCTCCTAACACCCAGAATACAACCAGGGCCATCGCACTCCATATCAAGTCATACATTTGACTCATCCTACCAATCATATCTCAGTCATACAACTCTAGTTTTGTAAGTGAGATTGAGGACTTACATTTCCTCTCGGGAGTTAATCCTATACACCAACGCCATCTCTTCCGTCAAACCCGCTTTTGGCCTCAAAGAGTTTGCTTCACGATGCATTGCACCTTCAAAGCTTTGTCTCCACTTGTTCCTCCTCTCTTCTGCTCTCTGTTTGATAAAGCCGATGATCAAAGCAATTTCATTACCCAGTTGGCTTATCGTGAGTACAGCAAAAGGGAAAATGAGGACCTTCCCCGCTGTTGTAGTCGGGACATAATCCCCATAACCAATAGTAAGTGCAGTTTGGACTGACATGTATATCCCGCTAACGTAATCCCAATGCTCGATTTTTGAGAAAACGAAGCTTTGCACAGCCAAGATCGCAACGAAAGCGGTGACCGAAAGCATGAAGCGCCGTCCTTCACTTCTCATATCGGAGTTATCAGATTTTGAGTGTCCAAAGGCCAGGAAATAGTGGAATAACAATGTGAAGGAGATGAGCGATGAGCCGATAAAAGATACGATTGCACACCAGAAGCCTTCAAGGTACTGGTAGCCTGCTTCGTTACGAGTGAGGATACCGAAGAGGATGAGGTTGATGGCGGCGATGACTGTTTTTCCTAACCAGCAATATAGAGACCATCTTCAGGTCACGTTAATCCCATCTCTAAGGATAGATCTGCATACTTACTTGGTGGAGTGATCTACCCAAAAAGGGGCTTTTGAAGAGAAGCGTATTACCAACAGGATGTTTGCAACCACGTTTAGAGCAAGGCCCACCGCCGACAGAACTAAAGATGCTTTTGGATCAGGCTGGATGATTCCATTATCACTGTACCATCTTTGCTAATTAAATAGGTCACCTAATGCTAATTTGGTGATAAAGAAGACACATACACTTAACGCCGGAATATCCATCAGAGTCGAAAACGGAGCAAGAGTGGCGGATACCAAGGGGCAGTACTTCGCAAAACTTCGCAGATACTTCTTTTTTATCACCCTGCGAGACCTTGGTGAGGTGTCCTTGACGTAACAGTTCTCCGCCATGGCCGTCCGATTCTGCTGCTGGCCCATTACATTCCACCTTGTCAAAGGGAGGTGTTGCCGCCTTGAGCGTTTGGTTGTTGTTGAAGAGACATGCTGAGGAGATGGTGTTCCCATGGCGGGAGCATACCTCAGCTATGTTTTTCGGCTATAAGTGGGGGCGGCTGGACATTAGCTGGAGCATAGAGATGGTGATTTGTGCGCTATTTTTAGGCGTTTGCGGCGGGCGGGGAGAGTGACATGTTTTCGTAGAAACAACTGTTCAAAGTGACATCATCACTTTCTTATCTCTGGTGCCTTCTTGGATCGCCTGCTTTCGGATCCGAGGAAAGTCTGTGCAGAGGACGAGAATGGGTTGTCTATAAGATAAATCGCCGAGATAAAACGAGTCGGCCACATTTTCTCATCTCAATCATACATAGACCCATAAGGACAGCTAAGACCATGGCTCAAAATAATGCAGCGCCTTTTGCGGGATCAAGCTCCTCAACTCCATCGATGGCCCACCCTACTCCCGCCAGTTCTTCTTCGGGCTTGATTCCGGGTGTGACTCGGAAGCAGAACATTGCCTGCGATCAATGCCGGTCAAGAAAGATCAGGTGTTTGAGAGCTGATAAGAAGGATGTGGTAAGCTTTACGATTTTGATATGAGAAGGCGAAACTCACTCCAGTCCCATTGTTCTACAGTGTGAACAATGTAAATCCAAAGGCACTGAGTGTACCAGTAATTATATCGAAGCCCTGGCAGAGAAGAAGAAGAAAGCAGACGAAGAACATCTCAGCAGCTCTCGTAGGAAGAGGAGAAGAAAAAGCAACCAAGATCAAAGTCAATCTCAACCACCACCGGTACCACTGAGTTCTGCTTCGTGTTCGGTTCGCCCAGAGCTAGAACGGCACATCAGCAACGAAAGCCGGGATAGCGAAGCATCTTCTACCCCCAAGATGGATCACAGTGGGATGCAGTCCCCTGCGATGGGCATCGCATCAAGTATGGCTGGGGATGGAGTTGATCCGGATAAGCTTCATCGGGTGCAAGCCGCTCAGCATGTCAGGGAGAATGCCAGTGCCATAGCAGAGTGAGCCTGACCGCAGGCCATATGGGCGCGTCGTGATGTTAACAAACTCCTTAGCTCCCTCCACCTACTGGCGAACCTAAGATCTACCCAAAATTTATCCCTCAATCTTCCTTTACCACTCCCACTATCTCTTCCTAATCACCCGCCACCGCAACCACCACCATTTCTCACTCCTGGTGAGAAGCAGCATGACCTTATTCGCTATCTCCTCTCTCCTTATCCCATTCTCACTCCCGTATTGGGATATTCCGATGTAGCCAGTATTGAATCTTGCAAGCGCGGCGAAAGCGATTTATGGGAAGAAATGGGAGGCAAGGTCTGGGAAGAAGAACCGAGTGAGGTGCATAAGAGTCTGGAAGCAGACGAACTTACCAAGTAAGCTGTTCCTCATCACCTTCTCTATATCTATACTAATGGCAATGCGGCTAGACTGGCCGATGACCTAATCGACTCGTTCTTTTCCGTAGCACACATTCGTAATCCATGTTACGATCCGCCTACATTCCGTGCACGCCTCTACACACCCAACACCCACCCTCAAGGCCCTATCTCCCATCCTATCCTCGCTACTGCTCTCGCATGGGGAGCTCGTTTTTCTGATCATCCTGTTATCCAACGAGATAGAGATGAGTGCTCTCAACGCCGCAGCGATGGTGAGGAACATGGAGTTCGGGAAAAGGGCAGGGGTATGAAGAGGAGTCGGTTAGTGCAGATGGCTGTGATCCGGGCAAGGGAAGTGTGTGAAATGTGCAGGATCTGGAGGATACCGAGTATAGATAATATCAAAGCTTTGGTCAACCTCGAAGGCTTGCTGGGCCGTAAGTCTTCCTACCTCTTCACAAGAATGCTCATACTGAACTCATCCTTAATTATCAGAGGTTCTCGTCAAGAAAAACAGTAAGTCCGCCACCGTCATAAGAGTTTTCCGTAAGACTAAACAGTCATGAAAAGACTATCAAGCGGTCTATGCCACTGCCGCTGTTAAACACCTCTTATCGATGGGATATAACTCCACACGAGCAATCCTCACTATTCCCGACGAGAAAGAACGGACAGATATTGTCTTGATATGGTGGATCCTCATCGTTACTGATAGTTATCGGTCCGTATTCTATCGGATAAAACCTTGTTTGTAAGCCTTTTCACTTTTCCCCCATGGAGAACGAGGATATCGATCTGACGATCACGTATCATAACAAGATTAGACGATGACTATGATCTCGAACCTCCTGGGAATACGGCAAATCTCTTAAACTTTACCCCAGTAAGCCTTTCTGAGCCAAACCAAGCAATCGTAAGTACATCTCCAACTATCCTAATCCCGCAATGCTAAGTGCAACCGTCCCCCCTCGTCACTTGAAGCTATGGTTCTCCGCCGCCCAATCCGCCGCCTCCATGTGTCGCGCCCTCTCCCTCCGCCTTTGCTCTCCCCATCTCCAAACTTCCGGTATCCCATTATCCCTCCTCCGCACATTCATCCACTCTGCCTCTGTCTGGCGGACAAACTACCTTTCAAAATTGGGCGTCCCACCCGTTTGGCCCGAAAGCTGGGATTTTCTCCAAGCTATTGCGGCATGTTCGGCAGACGTTTCGCATCATGCTCTGTGGCTTGTGCTTTATCGCGCGCTAGAAGAGTCGGGGGTTGAGGAAGAGAGGAAAGGCGCGATGGAAATGGGAGGTGTAGGGATGGGGATAGGGGTTGAAGTGGAAAGTGTGAAGAGGAGGATAAAGGAAGAGAGTGAACATGCGGCATTGAGGATCGCGGCGCTGGTTGCTGTATTGGCAGAGAATGAATATTTGAGTCTAGATCCGTGAGTCCATTCTTTCAACCTCATCATTAATTACAGGGCGACCATTGATTAAAAAAAATCGTTATTAGGCTCAGTATCCACCATCCAATATATGAAGCGGGCCTACATTTAGCCCAACGCGGACGGGGGGAATGTCTGGCCTGTGTAGTCGGGCTGAAGCAATACGCAATCACGTTCCCTGCCACGTGGGACAATGCTGAGGAACTTGAAAATATTTACGCAGACAGTCAGCAGGGCGATCCACGACTCGATAGCCGATTTCAATCGAGGGCCCATAATGTTTCCATGAATGTCGTGTCGAATGGCGAGACAGCAAGCAGCCTTACGGGAACTGGATCCGCCTCCGCCGAGCCAGCCGCTATGCCGTCGATTGAGGAGCAGATGTGGCAAGGAGAAAACATGTGGCATTTGTAGCGAGTAGTTGCCGGAACAATTCGATGTATTTAGACTGTGCCACGTGAAGACCGCTGCTCGACAAATGATAATAATTAGCGCGAATGATCCGTACACAACCACTGTCGAAGCTGAAACCATCCGAAGAAAAGTTGATCATTGCTAATCGGCTATGCAATACATCTCGACCATCCCTTAAACCTCAGCAACCTCCCTCAATCGCCTAATGGTAGATCGGACGGTAGCGGCAGAAGGGGTACCGAAGGTGTAGGCACCACCGGCGTAAGACTTGTTGCAGGCTTTGCAAGCCCAGATACCAACGTTGGTTCGCTTGACGGCGATCTATGTCTGGATTAGTCTAATGCTTTTAAGGTAAGACAAGCTGGAGAACTGACCTTGCCACAGTTAGGGCAAGAGTATCGAGCGTGCTGGGTGATTTCCATCTTCTTGACGCTAAAGATCATTGTCAATCACCATATTCAATAGCCGTAAAGACTGTTTCGACTCACGTCTTCCTGAGGGAGGCACCGTAACGGGTACCGTATTTACCGGTGACACCGACCTTCTTTGTTCGCTTGGTCTGAAAAAGGAATCAAAGGTCAGCGGTTGCGCGAGTAAAGGTGGGGAGTAGGCATGGGCGTAGGTTTTGTGCGTCGGGTTGAAAACTTGAAAGTGGGTCGATATCGATGATCTTTGCGTGAAAATTGTTGTCCAGACCTTCCTCCTGCATCCCCCGTCTTCCACCATGCCTGTAAATTTTGACGACTCCCCAGTCATGAGTATGCGCCAATCACCACCTCGCCCCATGCCGCCTATTGCTCTTCCACGTTCATTACAGCACCGTCGAAGTCGTTTTTGTTGTTCTTCTCCGAATAATTGTTGATAGGATGGTGTCGTACGCCCATGCCTGTAGAGGATGATCCGCAAGTACTCACCATTTTTTTTGATGTACTACACTTGAAGGCTGGAGAGAAACTTGTAACCTTGAATCGAGATTCAAATCCCACCGCTCCCAAGCAAGTGAGGATTCCCCCGCGGAGAGGTGAGTGTGGCAGCTACGACGTATCGGTGTTAAGCTTCAGATGCAAATTATCGCCGACAAAAGCGGAAGCATGGTTTCTGCACTCAATGACGCGTGTCGTCCAATTTCGTCCTTGGAATCCGTTATTAATTATTTTGTCTTTCTGGGCAGTAATCCTCATGCTCATCAACTCAGGAGCAGCGCTCTTTCTATAATACAACATGATTCAGCTTAAGGCATCAGAACAACTTCATCCTTACAAGTGCTTTGATGTCCGGTAGAAACATGGCAATCATTCAGGATGGCGCTTTCCATCAACAATAAGCATGACAATACCGTCGTCGTGTTATAACCCTCCCGATATGACAGCCAAACGTTCTCTTGCCCCCCTCTTTAAATACGCCTGTGAACAGCAGTGGTTGGAGTAATCTTTCACGAATGGAATCAAGTACCTGTTTTCATTGTCCCACAGCTGCATTTCAATCCTCAGCTCTGCTTTTTTGTCTGAGGAGTCCTTCTTAATTGGAGACTCATTGGAATTGTCGCGTCTTTGTTCCTAATTCATTATTGTTGTGCTCGTGATCTTCCTTAAGCTATACTCGATCATAAATTGCTTGTTGTCTACTGCTGCTGACTATTGTCTTGTCTCTTCAATAGACGCTGCAAGCCAACATACAACAACAAGGACAACAAGGAGAATAGGTGCGGAAGCAGCCTCCACCTTCCCCGCGCCTAACTGCACCGTGGTGATTTTTTGTGCCTGAGCAGAATATCCATTGGATGATCGACTGCGTGATGCAAGTTCCGGAGGAGCAGGAAGGCCATCTCGCCATCTCGAGTAAACAAATCTTCGTTTGACAAATAGTACATATTAACCACCCCTTATACACACACTCCGGCCCACACAGCCGTTATTATGCCTTCCACAACTGACCCTCTCGCCGACTCCCGCGCATCCCCTCAGTCTCCCCGTTCTATCCCCACCGCCAACCTCAACAATCTCTCTCTCCTTTCCGAATCCTCTACTGGTTCTTGGGAACGCGGCAGGATGGCGGGCAACGCTCGTTCACCGCCTACAAATTCTATCCTTGCCGACTCGCTCGCAGCTGGTGTTGCTCCCGTAGCGGCGGGTGTAAATGTGGTCGAAGGCGGTAACGACTTATCCCCATCTAGTGGAGCCAAAAGTTTGAGGTCTGGCGGAGCCTACCCTCAACCTCAACGTCCTTGGCCCGCTGACAAGGGCCTTTCCCGTCCTAACCCTGCTACTGGTAGGGTATCCTTCCCGTCTGTTCCCCAGTATGCTCGTCAGGCGCGTGAAGGCTACGGCTTCCGCCCCAGGTCTGGTCAGACTACCCCTACCACCGGTGCGGAAGCTAGTTTGACTTATCCTTTCCCCAGTACCAGCTCTTCTAGAGTTCCAAGGCCCAAAGAGGATGACGATGATCTTGATCATAGACCGGATGGGAAGTCAATGGACGAATTGAGGGGCGAGGTCAGGGAAGAACTGGATAAACAGGGGTTGGTGCAGGCTGCCAAAGGGGTTGTTGAACCTCACATGGGTATCTCTGGGATTGCTGATGAAGAGGGTCTCGGATGGCCTGGTAAGTATCCTAGCGTCATTTTTATGAAACCACCGAAAAATTGACACCCCGATTAGCCAAGTCCACACATCTCCGTCTGCACTCCACCCCCGAAGAGAAGTCCGCCAACATGGAGCTCCTCACCTCTGCTCTTCGAACCGTGCTTGAATGCATTGGTGAAGACCCTGACCGGGAAGGATTGCAACGTACCCCAGAAAGATATGCCAAAGCTTTGTTGTGGATGACTAAGGGTTACGAGGAGAGGCTTGTAGATGTAATCAACGATGCAGTCTTTGCGGAAGACCACGATGAGATGGTTATCGTGAGGGATATTGAGGTATTTAGTCTTTGCGAGCATCACTTGGTTCCTTTCACTGGAAAGGTATGTTACTGTTGCGTCGGCTTCGTGGGTTATGCTAATGCTCTGATAGATTTCTATTGGCTATATCCCCAGCAAGCTTGTTTTGGGTCTTTCCAAACTCGCTCGTATCGCCGAAACTTTCTCCCGTCGTCTTCAAGTTCAAGAACGTCTCACAAAGCAAGTTGCTCTTGCTGTTGAAGAGGCCATCCGCCCTCGGGGTGTCGCTGTTGTGATGGAGGCTTCGTAAGTGTCATTCTTAGGTGTATACCATATTCCATAAACTGATTGGGAAATTATAGGCACATGTGCATGTCTATGAGAGGCGTCCAGAAGCCCGGCGCGACCACTGTCACCAGCACCATGTTGGGATGTTTCAGGCAGCAGCAAAAGACGCGAGAGGAGGTGAGTTTGTTAACTTTCCATCTTCTCAAACTCGAGCTGACAAATCGTCACAGTTCTTGACCCTCATCCGTACTCCCAGCGCTGCCAGACACTAAATCTTATGTCCTGATCTCGGAACTTTCTCTCGGCCTCTACTCATCTCTCCTCTATTGATTAGATCTCAACATCAGCTTCTCAGATAAGGAAACTACGCAAATCTGTACATTACTATACTCCTTGTTATTCAACATACAAATATTTGTCTGTCCTATGCATACGAATGCCACTGTAGCTGCCTATTCGTTGATTTGAGCCGGCCGGTCTATGCATGAAGTATACACAGAGCGCGCATAGCGCATAGTAAGCGTCTAAATGGTGGGGGGATCGAATAGGCGCTGGTGGAGGTCTGTCGGTACGGTAACTTGGCGTCGTGGTGGCCGGCGCTCTTTGCTTCCCATTGCATCACAGCATATCCCATATCCCAACTCGATCTCTTCCTTCCTTCTTCCTTCCTCTTCATGCTCTCTCGCGGTCTCGCAAGGAATCCGCACATACAACGCAGCCTCCTCTCGCGCAACGTATCCCAACTCGCAAGCCCACTAGCTCTCCGCGCTACTGTCCTCTCCGTAAGTCGTCATCGTCGGTCATCCCGTCCGATTAGGCGCTGAGTTTCATTTTCTATTTTATCTCGTATCTGATAAGAACACCAACAAACTTTCGAACAAGAACTCTTCTCTCCAGTCTTACAGAAGGAACCTTTGCTTCTGCCGACACGATAACAACATGTCTGACATCCCTTCTGTCCTTGGTGGTGCTGTCGCTGCCAGTGCACAGGATGACTACCGATTGCCCACGAATGTTTACCCCAACGTCAGTCTTTTATTTCATTGAGCGTGAAGCATAGCTGATAACCTCCACAGCACTATGACATTGTGATCAAGACCGACCTTCTTTCCTCCCCTCCCACCTTCTCCGGTGAAGCCCTTATCACCCTCGATGTCAACTCCTCTACTTCCGAACTTGTATTCCACCTCAACAAGGACCTCTCCATCACAAACATTGCCATTTCCACCTCTGACCTCAAAACTACATCTTCTTTGGTCATCCCGAAAGAAGAACTCAAGCTTGATGAAGAGAAGGAAAGGGCGACTATTTCTCTTGACAAGTTGCCCGGCGGTGGTTTGAAAGAAGGTACCAAGGATGTCAAGGTGTTCTTCAAGTTCGAGTCCGAGCTGCATGCCTCAATGTTCGGTTACTACAGGAGCGAAGGTGATGCAGACGAGAATGGCAAGAAGCCCATGTATGTGTCTACGAGCCTGGATGTCAAGTGCTTAAAGGGCTAATCAACGTTTGTTAGTTACGGTTTGACTCAATTCGAGGCCACTGCTGCCCGAAAGGCCTTCCCATGCTGGGACGAACCCATGATCAAATCCAAGTTCTCCATCTCCATGATCTCCCGCAACGGTAACACCAACCTCTCCAACATGCCCGAAATCTCCTCCAAACCTTGGAAGGCTCCTTCCAACGCGTCCATTGAACAGGTCTTCTCCAGCTCATACGAGCTCGGTTCCCTCCTTGGTGGCTCCAGTTCATTTGCCAAGACTGAGGGCAAGATTGAGGGCAAGACCGAAGGCAAGATTGAAGGCAAAACCGAGGGCAAGACAGAGTCTTCTATTGGGTCTGATGATTGGCATATCAGCAAGTTTGAGACTTCGCCTCTCATGAGTACTTACCTCGTTGCCTACGCATCTGGAGAATTTGTCTCACTCGAAAGCGAGCACAAGAGCAAGCTTACCGGCAAAACTGTGCCTCTCAAGATCTTTGCCACCAAGGACCAGATCAAGCAGGCTCAGTTTGCTCTTGACATCAAGAAGTGGGCCTTGCCCATCTACGAGGAGATCTTCGACATCCCATATGCCCTTCCCAAGCTCGACACCCTTGTCGCCCACGATTTCGATGCTGGAGCGATGGAGAACTGGGGTCTTATCACCGGTCGAACCACTGCCTATCTCTACGACCCCGAAAAGTCTCCCCTCTCGGCCAAGAAGCGTGTCGCCGTTGTTCAGTGCCATGAACTTGCTCACATGTGGTTCGGTGATATTGTCACTATGAAGTGGTGGGACAACCTTTGGTTGAACGAGGCTTTCGCTACTCTTATGGGTGAGCTCATCATTCTTGAGCGTGTTTGGCCCGAGTGGAACCCTCGATCCCAATTCCTTAAGACACATCTCCAGGGTGCTCTCGACCTTGACGCACAGAGGTCTTCTCATCCCATCGAGGTTGATTGCCCCGACTCCAACCAGATTGCTCAAATCTTCGACTCCATCTCTTACTCCAAGGGTGCTTCCGTGTTGAGGATGCTTGCTGGCGTCGTTGGTGAGGAGAAATTCTTGAAGGGTGTTTCTCTCTACCTCAAGAAGCACGTCTACAACAATGCAGAGACGAAGGACTTGTGGGAAGGTATCTCTGAAGCTTCTGGTTTGGATGTTGCCAAGATCATGGCCAACTGGACGCTCAAGACTGGTTTCCCTGTCATCAAGGTTGACGAATCTGCCGACGGCAAGATCACTGTCACTCAGAACCGATTCCTTTCCACTGGTGACGTCAAGCCTGAAGAGGACGAGACTCTCTGGTATGTCCCTCTTGAGATTGCCACTCTCGACAACGGCAAAGTATCTGTCGACCACTCGGCCATTTTGCAAGACCGATCTTCTACGTTTACCGTTGCCAACCCCGACGCGTTCAAGCTCAACGCCTCCACCATCGGTGTCTTCCGCGTCGCCTACTCTCCCGAAAGGCTCACCAAGCTCGGTAAACAGGCTTCTAGCTTCACCGTCGAGGACCGAGTCGGCCTTGTCTCTGACGCTGCTACCCTCGCTCGAGCCGGCTACGCCAAGACTAGCGGTTCTCTCAGTCTCATCCACGAACTCGGTGCGGCCGAGACAGAGTTCTTACCCTGGTCCCAGATCGGCTCCGCACTCAGCAAGCTTTCTGCTGTTTGGTGGGAACAACCCGAGGAGGTGCGAAAGGCGATCAACAAGCTTAGGGTCAAGCTTTTTAAGCCTCTTGTCCAGAAGCTTGGGTTCGAGAATGCCAAGGACGATGTTCCCGACGTCAAGGAATTGCGAGAGTTGGTGGTAGCTACCGCTGCCGCGGCTGAAGACGCCGAAGTGATCCAGGAGATGAAGGACCGCTTCCAGCCCTTCCTCGAGAAGAATGACGATTCTCGTATCCCTCCAGACCTTCAGAGAAGTATCTTTATCAATGCTGTCGAGCACGGTGGAAAGGCCGAGTACGAAAAGATCCTCGAGGTGTTCAACAAGCCTTCCAATCCTAGTACCAAGGTCGATGCCATGTACGCGCTCTGTTCCCCCAGGGACGAGGAATTGTTGGATAGGACTTTTGCCATGTTGGAAAAGAAGGTCAAGGACCAGGATCTTTACATCTTCTTCGTATGTTTTCTACTACCTTTCCCTTTCATGTTCTACCTTGTGTAATCGACTAACTTTTAATTTCTTTCCTTTTTTCCAGTTCGGCTTTGGCGGTAACAAGTACGCCCGAAGGAAGGTTGCCAACTACTTCAAGGCCAACTATGACTCTGTACGTCTTCTCCTCCACTTGCGGGCGGACATGATACAAGATGTACCAAGTGCTAATCCTGTTCTGTGCGAATCGAAAACAGCTCATTAAGCGATACCCCGACGGTAACGGCCTCAACTACCTCGTCAAGGGTTCCTTTGCCCAACTATCTAGTCGAAAGGACTTGGAAGACGTCAAGGCGTTCTTCGAAACCAAGGGTGAGTTTTTAATAAATATCCTCTGGGTTGGGAGGGGACCGAGTGCTGATGTGAATGACTGCGTTTCAAGATACCCGCAAGTTCAAGCTTGCCGTCGCTCAGACTTGCGACTCTATCCAAGCTGCTGCTGACTGGATTGAGAGGGACTCCAAGGACGTGGAGAATGTGAGTTTTGAATTACTTTTGTCACAATGTTGGTGAGATCGAATGCTGACCATGTGGATTACCCTTTTCGTAGTGGCTCAAGGAGAACCAGTTCCTTTAAATGCAATACATCCAGATGTGAATGGGGGGATATAGGGGCAAAGTTGGGGTTTTCTGTTATAAAAAAGGCATGGGAAGCAATACCATTTGATTATATACAAGCATGCACAATCCATTCTCAATTATCATTCCAACTTTACATGCGTTATACAACTCTATTATTCACTGTCTTACTTTGCATAACGCTTCTACAAACTGCCCGGAATAATGAGATTGTGTCTAAGGGCTACAGGTTACTTGAGCCCCTTGACGCAACGGTAAATCGCTTACTTATGACCGAAGGGGTATCACAGTTATACAAGTCTGTGTAATGTATAAGCTATACAACAGGATGAAAGTATCCACCAAAGCAAACGACGCCGTTATTCAATCATTCGCATTCGCATTAGGTTTCAGAAAGCCGTCTTTCAAGCTGCTTATCCCCTCCATCTCCTCGCCCTCTTCACCCTCTCCCTCCCTATCTTCCGAGTACAGTCCTAGCCCCAAGTCATCAAACGATACCCTCCCTTCTGCTACCCTCAACCGCTCGTATACTTTATCCACATCAAACTTTCCCCCTTTTTCCTTTTCCCTTTCGTCTGCTGTCTCGTGAGGCGATAAAGGCGAAGTAAGCGGTGGAGTCAGGGGTGTAGGAAAAGGTGTAGACGGTACAGCGGTGGTGATGGTAGGGGAAGAGAGGGGGAAGAGGTTACGCAGGAATGCCAATTTCTTAGGGGGTGATTGGAGGGTAGGCCTGGGAGTCTGGTCGTGGTTAGGCTGGCTGGCTACGGTGATTTGGGTAAATGGTGCAGGCGGAGTATGTTGGGTAACTTGGGTGACTTGGGTAACGTTGATGGGCTGCGGCTGTGGCTGTAGTGGGCGAGGGCAAGATGAAGGCAGAGTAGTCGACCGTCGAGTGCGAACTTTGGGAGGTGCTTGAAGATGTAGGGGACGATCTTGATCAAAGATTTTTGTATCAGCACCATCTACCCCGCTCATCCAGTTTTCAAGGCCAACGGAGGAAACTCACTCGAATATCCCATATTCCATATTCGTCTCTCCATCACCCCTCTCCACACATCAGCATACTCTTCTCTATCTCCTTTCTCCTTCCCCTTCCCGCCTTGCCCCTGTGACCGCGATTGCGACTGCGACTGTGGCTGTCTTTCGAGTATATCCTTCAAGCTATCACTCGCATTCGCCGGTGAGTCCGGTCTGGAATGCGAGGGGGACGGAAGGGAGATGATGGAATGGCGATACATTTCGGGCGAGTTGGGGCAGAGGTCAGGCAGGGTTGGGGAGATGGGCCGGTGGAAGCGAGGAGAGGTGGGGTGAGGGGTGAGTGTAGGGGATATAGGTCGACTTTGACTTGACCTTTGGTTTTGGGTTTGAAGAAGGGAAAAGGGACGCGCATTGGGGCTGAGCGGTGAAGGCGCTCTAGGTGGACAAGTAGCCGTATGTCTCGGAGAGCATGGCGAACGATTTTGTTGGTGGTGCAGCTCGTAAGGAGACGTTCGAGGGTACGAGCTCGACAATGCTCTTGGGTGTTGGTATCCTGGGTACGGGCACGGTCTATATGGCCTATTATCCGCTCGAGAGGCCGGACGGGCAGGTGGCTGTCGTTGGTGTTGGTCAAGACGATGCGGATGATACCTCGGCTCGTCAGGTAGGCTCCGGAGGTCGTGGTAGCCTATTTCCCTTGCGAGCATGTCGAGGTTTGTAAGCTGCGACCAGTGATGGGTGTACATGTTGGCTTGCTTGGGCTGCGGCACGATATAGCGAACGTCGTCGCTCGAGTCAGCGGTGGGCGAGGAGTAGCGGCGTAGCATGGTGGTTGTTGGGCGAGTGCATGTCCTGAGCGATGCATATATACCACACTCTCACGGCATGCATCCGCAACGTCCTACACGCCTGGTGCACGGGTGGATTATGCGTGGTGTTTTTGGGAATTCTGGGGTGCCATCGCCGTGTAAAGGAGCGTGTGTGTGAAGAGTCCAGGCTCTCTGCTGCTCTGCTTCCTGCACCCGGCGAACTCGGCACACTCTACATCTTCCACTGCTTTGGATCCTGTTGTTTTGTTTCTTTGCCAGACATGCCGAGAAGAACAAGTAGAACAAAGATCAACAACAACATCGGATCACAAATAAAGATGCCATGCGGAGCGTACCCGACGGCGTCAAATGAAATCGCTTTCAAAACAAGCATCTGGATCCATTTTCTCGGCATATCAACACTGTGCATACACATCACTCTACGACGCAAGCAGGCAAAAGCAAGTAACATTACCTATTCCAATCCCATATACCCAACCATGAAAAATCAAGATTGTACAGCAAACTCAGATTAGAACCGATCGAAATCCTCGCTCATCGATCTCAGCTCGCGGCCATTGCCTCCAATAACCTCTCTGTCCTATAGCTCTCATACAACACTTCTCTCGTCCTCGTCCTCAACACTTTTGAATAATCACCTAAAACCGCTTCTATCAACGCAATAAAATCAGAATGGGCAGGATTTAAGGCCGATGCTTCACCCCATGCGAATTTGCGTAAAAACGACGATTCGAAGCCATTACTATCAAGGGTGTTGTGATCGTCGTCACTACTGAAACCGGCCCTGGGTTCGGGAATAAAGATACCGAATGGTAGAGGGAGGGATGTACTGGAAATGGAAAAGTGAATCGAATCTGGTGTTGGTGGTCGGTGGTCTCCTTGCGTATCGTCGTCGACGTCCAGGTCAATGTTGTCATCATCTGGATGTTCATCTTCCTCTCTAATGGAATCGCGCTGTTGTACCGGTTGGTCAAATCAAATATCAGCTCTTGTCCTCTCACCTTGGGTGCATATCTCAAAAGATCTGACCTGGCGAGACTCATCATGCCCCGTTCGGAACACTCCAAACCCTTTACCTGGTGTTCGTGCAAACACAGCCGCCAAATCCCTGTTCACCGCCGCTTTGACATCTTCGAGTTCGTCGATCGTCAAGGAATCTGTATGCGACACAACAGGCAGTACATTGGCTCGTTTTTCGAGCTGGCGAATCTTTTGTGTCCGCCGCATGCATCTTTAGCTGTGACATGTAAAGGAGGGAGAAAGTGATGAAACTTACTATATCAATCTCAACGTTCGAAAGTCGAGGCTCGGAACCGCCTCTGGAAGTGTATCCCCTTTCGAAATCTAGCTCCTCACCTTGATGACATTTCGGCTTATCATCAAACAATCCCAAGCATGACCAATCAACCTCTTTCGCTCCAGGTTCTTTCGAATACAATACGTCCCTTGCGTCAATCAGATAAATCACTACCAAAATCACTTTTTCATTAGCCCTTCCTCTGCCCCCTTTCCTCCCCTCCGGAGGACATCCTGCTTACCAAGGTGCACCAGACCTTCTTCCGCACCTACCCGTCTCCTCACCTTTCTCTCTTCCCTCAACGTATACTCAAACCGCTCCTCTACTATACTCAACAATCCCTTCACACTCCTCTCACTCTCCCCCTTCTTGGCTGCTACCCAGTCTTCTCCTGGGGGGAGCTCAAGACCGGGTGTATCGATTAAACGGAGGAGAAGGCGGTCAGAGATGGTGGAGAGGACGGTGTACGCCGTTGGTTTGGTTGTTGGTGCCGGGCGTTGCGACTGGGAGGAGATTGGGTTTTGCGTTTGCGTTTCTGTTTGTTCTTGCCCGCGTTCTTGTCCCTGTTGCGGGAGAGAGTTGATCAAAAAGTTGATAAAACTATTTCTCATGTAAGCCGACAAGCGAAATATCGGGGCTTTTTTAGTAATCGACTTGCCTTGTTTTCCCAACACCTTTCCCACCGGCAACAACAATATTCATCTTCTCCGCCGCCCCTTTTTTCCTCGTCTTCCTTCTCGAAATTGCATTCAGCATGCTCCCTCTCGTCCCCATCCCCACTCCTGCGGACACGCCCCGTCTATCCCAAACCGCATCGCTCTCCCTGAAATCCCCAACATTCCATCCACCGGGGAACGGGTTCACCACCATCTTTGGCGTGAACGGTCTGTGAAACTGGACTTCGTTCTCGATGAGGGATGGGGTTCGGTTCCGAGTTTGGGTCGTATTCCCAGTTCCAACCCCAATCGCTCTCGCGCTCGGACGCGTCGTGTCCAATCCTTGCTGGTCTTGTTGGCGTTGTTCTTTCGGTGAGCGACAAAAAACCATACCAACCCCCCCTCCTCCTTTTGAAGCCCGTTTGATAGAACTCGGATCAGATTTGGAGTCGGGCGTATGCACAGCGGGAAAAGTAAAAGTAAACGGTGGGACTTCTTCCCAGGACGACGGGTCTAGCAGCGGGGTTGTCAAGTCTGGTAACGACAATGAGTGCCGGACGGTGGTGTTATGTGGGTTTCTTATAGGCGGCTGCTGCTGTGCCGAGGAGGTCTGTCGTAATTTTTTGCGGAGGAACGAGGAGGGCATTTTGAGGATGGATTGGAGGTTAGTAGGGAAATAGGGTGATGAATAGATGGTTTTATATTGGATATCTATATGAAACGGCGGAGTGGAAGGCACTTGCTTAACTGCACACAACAACACATGGCCCAAGCTCGCTTCCGATGGAAATCAAACAAGGCAGTATCCAGTGTCCACCACTCACGGAACAAAGGTCGTATGCATGTGGATTTGCATCGCAAATGGCTGTCGCTCGCTTCTGCAAATGTATTGAAGCATAGCGTTGAAGGGGAAAGAATGAATGATTCGAACGCAGACCGACGCCTCAGCTTTTCACTCTCGACCACTGTGCTTATATTTCCACATGGCAGTCTTCACAGCATACACATGGGCTGGCACCATATCATAACATTTCACTAGCATCTCATCTTCGTATAGTGTATAGTAGTGGTCAATATGTCCGAATCAGACATCCAAAAAGACATTGCCAATCATTCCATCCCACTCTCATAATCACAATAATCGGCCGTATTATTCAATGATAACAACCAAGAAGTCCATCTTCCTATAAACACACACACTTCATACCAGAGACTATCAGCCACGATATACAGTGCGATACGCACTGGATAATGATTCACCTTCAAGATATCAACTCATCTCTTCTTCATAAACTTGCGCCATAAACCTTTCAGTTCTCGCTTCTTGCCATCAGTTCCTTCCCTATCGCGCAAAGATCCGAGATTGTCTGGAAGGGGAAAATGAGAATATGGGGGGCCTTGAGGGGGAGGCAGCGGCGCAGGCAAACGGAGGTGAAGGTAAGGGGAATTTTGGTCTGGGCGTGAAAGACACGGTTCGTAACTGATAAGACTGGCAGAGCTGACGGTGTTCAAACTTGTCAATGTCGAGAGCGTGTCTACACCAGGCAGATGCGCGTGAGCGTGTGAGTGTACTTGATCAGAGTTCACAGAATTGGCCATCGATTCCATTCTTCCATAGTCCATTCTATTGATGTCGCTTCCCGGACCGCTGAACAATTGGCTCCCTGAGGATGTAAAAAATCCCGAGTCAGCTCCTCCAAATAATGCTTGATTGGAAGCATTCGATCGAGGTTTCGAGGTTTCACTTTGCTCAGATTTCGAAATACAGTCGGAATGGGTATGAATGGAGGAAGCCAAAGTTGCTTGTGGGCCCGTCGCAGAGGTTCCGTTTCTCAAAAAGGAGATCGGTACAGAATTACCGAATCCAGGGGATAACCCAGACAAACCAGCTGCCCGAGATGAATCCGTTGAGCCACACATGCCAATCGAGCCAGATGGTCCAGAGGAAGCTGTCAAGTAGTTAGTATTAACGCTATCAGAATCCGAGTTGCCTTGCGGGATGATCAAAGCACTCAGAGCTTCTGATGACGGAGTCCTCCGATCGCCCCTAGCAGAGGGCACACTGTGATGGTTTTTTTTAGCATCAGAGGGTATACGAAGAGGCATAGATGGCCTCTGAACATGAATTGCGCCATCTCCGTTTATAAGGCCAGTTGTAGTGATGCCATCAGCCGAAAGCGACTGCGACGAGATATTGGGAGTGAGTTGCGAGGCGCCAGAGGGTTGAGAATCCGTATTGCCTCGCAAGTTGCCCACAGAGCGCCCGACCGAGGACATAGTCAAATGAAGGCCCCAGGTTCGAGATACCGGAATGGGGTCGTTAGCCCCAACGTTGGTGATTGCAGAAGCTACCTCGGTTGTAGGAAGAACAGGAGGTTCGGCAGCAGATTTCCTACTCATATTACGGAAAGAACACTCAGCAGTGGCGTTCCTACCGGCCTTAAGCTTGTTCATAGCCAAGGCAGGGACAGAGGCCATAGTTCTGAGAAAGGACGTTTTCGGACGGACTGGATCTCTAGGACTTTTTGCTTGTCCAAATTCATCGGCCACTGTTGGATGTTCGTGTATGGCCTGTTCTACAGCACCGCTGAGACGCTGATAATACAAAGCCTCACTCAACCTGGGATTGTTGTCAAAGTTCCTTTCTTGGGCCACTCTGCGCAAAGTACCTTCCAGCATGTCCAAAAACGGACTGACAACAGGGGTCTCAAAGTTGGATCTCCCGTACGCAAAGTATCCGGAATTGCAAGTCCGCCTGCTGAACGTAGGAGGAGTTGGTTGTGTTTGTGCTGTACCCGGAATGGCGGCGTTCATCTGTATGGGAGATGAGTTGATGCTGACAGCGCAGTGACCAGAAGCGTTACGGCTGATTTGAAAATTGGGCTGGCGCGAAAGACCACGGAGAGGGGCACGGTGTCGCATGACCGGTTCTGAGCGCATATGGCGTACAGGAAGTTGCTGGTCAACAGTGGGCTGGGCGAAACGCAAACTCGAATTGGCCGAATTCATGGCCTCGCTTGCGTAACGGCTAGCTTCAGTTTCATAATTTCCCGAAATACGTCTAGGGGGTGTCGGTGGAGGAACTACTGATTGACGCTCGCCTTCAGGATTGCCGGAACTGCTGGATCTACTACTCTCCTCACTGAATGATTCGGCAGCTAGCCGGTTGTCAATATCGTCTACAAAGTGAACCTGGTACGAGGATTCCCAAACTCGTTCAAGAAGGTGCTTTTCACGGTCGGAACCGTGGTATGTGAACCCAGCACTCTCGTTAATCATGATCACGAGCCAAAACATGTATGCCTCCGCCGAATCATATTCGGAGCCATCAGGTTTCCGATAGATGTTCCGAAACTTGATCATACCTGACATGAGATCGTCGGAGCGGCCATGTTTATCTACGAATCGATTGATGGGAGGGGGTCTGATTGGCCTATCGGGGCCATTAGGATTATATGTGCGCGCATGGTCGACAAGGGTTTTGATCTCCCAACACCTATCACAACGGGGACATGTAGGAGGGCGGAAACGTGCAAGTTCTCTATTGGCCCAATGAACAGCGCACGGAGTGCACATGACTGTGAGAAGAGTTAACCGCTTATACTTATAATCCCCGACTTACAACTACCACACTCGTCATTAGCACACAGCCATACACTCGCGCCCTCGTCAACGTCAACTTCGTGCTGGTTTATCCGATGGCTTTCCACAGCCTCTCTAAGGCTATCCAGACAGCTGAGACACTCCTTACCTAAACCCATATAAGTAAACATGTACCACCAACGACGCATCACCACTCACCATCCCTATAATCCAACTTGACGTGACGTTCTGTAACTACACGGTCCCCCTTCGGCACCTTTATAGGTACCATCAAGATCTCCTCCAGAGCAGTCAAACTGTCGTCATAGAAAGAACTCTGGCTCCCACCAGCATTCTCGGTAGCGCGAGTACTCGTCGTCTGCGAAGCAGCATAACCCTCAGGCATTTCTTCAAGCTCAGAAGCGTTACGTCCATCGGACTCCTGAGACGGCACGAAGATACTTTGAAGTATCAGTTCTTCCTCAGCCTCAGATTGAAGACCGACAAGGCGTGTAATGGCATTGTTAGCGATAATCGTCGTGTCAGTGGCGTCATTAGTTTCGTCGCCAGAGTTGGTGGAGAAGAATGTCCTCGTAGTGGATGGTGTGTCACAAGGATGGGCCGTAGAAGAATGATTCTGCGATTCAGGCTCTGGTTGATCTTCTTCCGTGGAGGGGGGAGGCGGAGTTCCCGTAGAGCCGGAAAAGAAAGGGTCGATGGAGGGTGGGGGGAAACGGCGTTTACTGTGGTCACGAACGTCTGTAGAAGGCGGTGACATGCTGTATGGAGGTCAGACAAGATTGTTTGCAATGATAGTAAATAACAAGTTGAAACAGGACTTACTTGATATAATGACACTTTTCTTAATGAACTACAGCTTCGTCTATAGATTATTGCTAGGGTCTATACCTAGTATCGTTAGGAATTATAGAAAAACAAACAACCCACGAACGAATGGGGGAAAGGAGGAACAAAAAGGGAAGGGTATGATTTAATGCTAGTTATATACCTGCGAGTGAGGTTGGGAGAAGGTCTACACTCCGTGCCAGAGAACAGAATGGTTGACTGTTTCACGCAGACCGCGGTGCGAGTTTTCACGGATTAGGTCAGTTTTGGGCCTCCGCTGGTTGCTGTTGGACTCAGTCATGGAATGCTAGGCAGTGCTGACATGGTAGATGGTGGTCTGGAGATAGAACAAGGTGCGGCTTAAGCATGCTTGGCTGGTAATGGCAGTAGCAATTCACTATAAGCACCTCGTATCGAGACTTCGCATACCTTTGTTGTTGTCACGCTTCCCTCGTCGTTGACATTCGTTGTCGTGGACGATGTTCCACCGTGGGACAAATCAACCATCAAAAGTCATGACGTTGCCACGACTTTCACTGAAGCTGAAGACTGCCGTGAGCACGCAGCGAGACCGCTCGAATGTGATGATATTGTGCTATGATTACATGACGCATCACCGCATATTATCTACTATGGTTATACGTAGATACGCCATGATTTTTATGCCAAAAATGACCAAATGATCCCCAACTCTATATACGTAGTGACTTGGAACTTATCCTCCTGAGTTTCTTCTGCACCTTATTACTTTTACTCTTTTTGCACACAGCCTCGGCTCGCATGTTAATGAGACGACGATTATCTATTCGTAGCTGAGCATAGCGTCATTTTCGTCATAAAGGCCTGGTTCAACGGCAGAGTTGTCAATCTGGATAGCGGGGTCAGACTCATGGCCCAAGGGGGGGGGCATTGGTGGTCGTCCGGCACTAAGAGTTCTTCGTCAGCTAACTCTCCTGGAGTTCGTATAAAAAATTAATATACGTGGTCCTAGGAGGGTTGGCACACCTGTCCTTGCCATAGGAAATTCGAAGAGTAGAGTATTCAGGCTTGAGTTTGATGCCCTCAATGGCCTTCTGAGCGGATTGGATAGAGGTACTGAAGCCTATGTCAGCTCAACGGAGAAAGTCCGATAACGAGAACTCACAAGTTGACGAATGCGACACCCTTCTCATTCAAGAAGTTGATCATATCAATCTCTGATCAACTATCAGTCCAAGCCCGTTTAATATTATCGATTAGACTTACCACCAAACTCTCCAAAGTCCTGCCTCAATTTCTCCTCAGTGAACAACGAAAAGTCTGCAATCTGTCCAATATACACATTCCTGCTAGCTCCGGCCTGAATAGCCTGCAACAACGCAGGAGGGACAGGACCAGAGTGCTTGCCCCATCCAACCTTTAGACGACGCTGCATAATTGAAAGACCAGTCGCGTGAGCGTTTTGGTGGAATTGCATAGCGGCGACGGGGTCAACAAATGTGATGAACTGGGCCTTAATGTCAGTATTGCTATCCAACATATACAGTAAACGCGCTTACAGCGATGTGCTTGTCGGGAAAGTATCGGACTTGGTGCAATATGCCTCCTCGGATGTGGTTACACAGTTCCTCAATAGTGACGTCTTGGTGGATGTTACCCAAGTAGATAGTTCTGTTTCCAGCCTGGTTCATCCCTCCGTTTTCAGTAAACCCGGAAGCCACAGGGGAAAAGTTGTTGCCAGCGAAAGCAGGCGACGCAAATCCAGTGTTAGGCCCAGGAGTAGGGAAATTGCTGAATCCAGCAGACATAGGGGAGAATGCAGGGAAGGGTGAGCCAGTGGCCTGTTGATGCTGAGCGGCGATAGCATTCATCGCCTGGGTTTGGGCTTGTCGAACGGCATCTTGTTGGGCTTTAGGAACATAGGCACATCGATCCTTACCGTAGTTGACCCTCTTGCCTTCCCATCCTTGCTCAGTTGGCAAAGATCCGACAACCTGAAGTACCGTCAGTCGTTCCTCAATCCGATGACGGAGGCATCAACTCACTTTCATAGCCGTAGAGATACTCAAGAAGTGGATGAAACCAATGTTCTTATCTCGCACAATCTTGACTTGGTCGATAGGTCCAAACCTGCTCAACTGATTCCTCAAATCCTGCTCATTTGTCTCCGGGTCCAGGTTACCAACAAACACATTTCTGGTCGCCTGACTGCTTGCAACAGCCGTTGCAACGGTAGGATGTACCATGGAGGGCTTACCCCATCCGATTTTCAGTTCTTGTCCGTGGAGAGCAAGCTTCTTGACGCAAGCGTCAGCGTGGAAGGCGGCTGCGGTAGACCCGTCGAGGAAGGAGATGAAGACACAGGACTTTTCAGGAAGGAGACGAACAGCCTCAATGGGGCCGAATCGAACAAGGTTGAGAAGTTCATCGACGGAGGCCTCGGCAGGAAGGTTACCGACGTACACTGTTCTTCCTGTCGTGTTTCCAGCAGCGGCGGCCGCGGCAGCTGCAGCAGCAGGTCCGTAGTTACCAGTCATAGTATTGGGATTCATGGACGGTGACACGATAGGCGCACCCGGGAAACTTTGTTGCTAAATCACGTTGCTTACGTTAATTGGTTATG